>NC_056523.1:184770656-184771169 GCF_019175285.1 Sceloporus undulatus | reverse complement strand
TATAAGACGACTTTTGAACCCCTTTAAATCTTCTGAAAAATTGGGGGTCGTCTTATACGCTCCGTATGAGGAGGCCGGAGGGAAACTTTATGGGCCGGCGCGTGCGCGCGACCAACGCCAGCTCTCCAAAGCCTCGGAGGAAGCCAGAGGCCGGTTCCATGGGCCGGCATGAGCCCGCCCAGCACTGGCCTTTGGAGGCCGGAGGCCAGCCCCATGGGGAGGCGGGCACGCGCCTAGCGCCGGCCTTCAAGGCCTGGGAGGCCGGCTCCATGGGCCGGCGCGAGCGCACCCAGCGCCGGCCTTCTGAGGCCTCGGAGGCCGGCTCCATGGGCCGGCGCGAGCGCGCCCAGCACCGGCCTTCAAGATCTTGGAGGCCAGCTTGAAGGGGCGGCGCGAGTGCGCCCAGCGCCGGCCTTCGGAGGCTTCGGAGGCCGGCTCCATGGGCCGGCGCGACCCCGCCCAGCGCCGGCCTTCCAAGGCCTCGGAGGCCGGCTCCATGGGCCGGCGCAACCC
>NC_056523.1:184763509-184770646 GCF_019175285.1 Sceloporus undulatus | reverse complement strand
CGCCCAGCGCCGGCCTTCAAGGTCTCGGAGGCCGGTTTGAAGGGGTGGCGCGAGCGCGCCCAGCGCCGGCCTTCAAGGTCTCGGAGGCCGGTTTGAAGGGGTGGCGCGAGCGCGCCCAGCGCCGGCCTTCAAGGCCTCGGAGGCCGGAGGCCAGCCCCATAGGGAGGCGGGCGCACGCCCAGCGCCGGCTTTCAGAGGCTTCGGGTGGTCTTGTACGGCGAGTATATGGTAAACTCTATATTTTTCTTTAAATAGTTGGGGGGTCGTCTTATACGCCCCGTCGCCTTATACACCGGAAAATACGGTATCTGATGTGGTAGACCATCATGTCGTTTCCCCCCCCCCCCCCAGTGTGCCACAGAAAGTGTGCCCATGTGTGCTATATGCCTTCAAGTCATTCGCCTTTGAGGTGAACCAAACTGATTATAGCAATAGCACCCACATTTCTATACCGCTTCACACTGAACTAAGCAGTCTCTAAGTGGTTTACAACATGTAAACTAATTGCCCCTAACAAGCTGGGTATTCATTTTTGTGACCTCAGAAAGTTGCCAGGCTGAGTCGACCCTGGAGCCCTGGCTGGAATCAAACTCACAACCTTGTGGCTGTGAGTGAGTGCTGCAGGACTGGCATTAACCACTGTGCCACCAGAGCTCCCTTATTGGAGTTCTTGGCAGGATCATGAAGTATTCTTGGCAGGATTTGTTCACAAGAGGTTTGCCACTGGTTTCCCCTGAGGCTAAGAGAGTGTAACTTGGTCACCCAGTAGGTTTCATGACTGAGTGGGAATTGAATCCTGGTCTTCAGAGTCGTAGTCCAATGCTAAAACCACACTGTGCCACACTGGCTCTCTATCCCATGTTTCTTTCATGGAAACTTCTCATGGTTCAGGGACCAGAATTGATCCATGGGCCACCACTTTGAGTAGCATTATCCTAGGAAACCACGGTTCCTTCTGTTTTATCCTCATTCTGAAAATATTCCTGAGTTAATTGCATACAGCTTGCAGCATTTTTTTCATTCCAGAGTTTTGTGTGCTGGGAATATCTTCAAATGCCTTCCATTGCATTTTAGGTATCATAAGCTGTAGTTTAGAAGAAACCATTCCCTCCCCCCATACACACATTCAGTAAGTTTAAAATTCCACACTTGAATTTGTTTCCAGTGTTATAGTGGTGTGAGGGTTCACAGGACGGAAGATCCAGATTTTCAAGAACAATGACACCATCCCACCAGTCTTTCCTGTTCTGTATAGCCTGCAATCTTCTCCATAGCTGGGAGGTGAATTTTCTGAGCAATCATAAGACAGGAAAAAACTTCCTAGGTGCTTGCTTAAATATGCATTGCTTTATTTATTTTTACTGTGAAGTAGGGATGGATTTAAGAAGCTTAAGCACCCTGAAGGCACCAGATCCCATCTGGTCATGAAAGCTAAGCAGGGTCAGCCTTAGTCAGTACATGGATAGGACTACCAGGTGCTGTAGACTAGATTTCAGAGGAGAGCAATGACAAATCTCCTCTGAGTATTCCTTGAGTTAGAAAGCAGCACACACCATTCATTTTTCTAATGGAAGGGGGGTTGGACCCCAAGAACACCCCCCCCCCTTGGCTAGGTCCCTGCCCTTCCTCTTTTATATGCTGCAACAACAGGGCAACTTCTTTGAAAGCTACTTTTAAGACTTTTAAAAAGGCTGGATCGATGACAACTGTTAGACTGGATGCATTGCTATAGATCTCCAGATCTCCCTGCATTTTAGGGTTTCCTGGGGCTCTGAGGACTGGTGTAAACATGGGCACTGTAGGGTTGATAGGTGGCCCCTGTTTTGTACCTAGAGGGAATCCTCATAGGTCTGCTGTGGAACCCATATATCCTATCATGTGCATTCCAGCTGACACTCTGAGGAGCAAACAATGCACATGAGTCAAATGAAGAGGGAGCATATGAGCCATCTACAGAACAATACATTTACTCAGGAATTATAGTAGCCATAGGATAAAGAGAACAATTGCTCCTCAAACCTTGGTTCTCCAGATGTCTTGGATTTCATCTTCCAGAATTTCTGACCCCTGGCCAAGCTGGCTAGGGCTTCTGGAAGTTGAAGTCCAAAACAGGACAAAAGTTTGGGAATTCCTATGGGAGAATAGTATAGGAGGGAGTTGTAAAGAGAAGATGGATGAACAGGACAAGAGGGAGAGAATAAGGGATGGAAAGGTCATTTGGCTAGGAGTTGGCAGCAACGGGAGGAGAAATGATGAAACAAAGAGAAGTGAAATCATGATTAAAACAGAAAGGGATCATGAAATGAAACAGTCATGAGTACATAACTCTGTATTATGCATTTGTAACTGCCCAACAGGATTCTGGCCCCTGTCCTTAACAAATGGGTTTATTTTGTGGTAAGAAAAAAAAAGTGGGAAAACATGCAATGATTCCAGTTGGAAGACAATGTTGTTATCTGGAGAACCTGTAATTATTCCATGAATGAGGCAGGGCAAAGGCATAATACAAACATCCTTTCTTTTTCTGATCCTCCTTTTCCTTCTTGCTTTGGGTCGCTCCTTCTCCTCCTTCCTTAGTTCATGTTAAGCTTCTGGCAGAAGAATTGATCACTCTTGCCAGAAGTCTGAACTAAGCATTTGTAGAAGAGCTTCTGAAATTATTATTATTTTTTAATCTGTTTATTTGACTCATATCCCTTCTTTCTTTCAGGGCTGGGATTCAAGATGGCTCACAATAAGTTTAAGATGGGTAAAAACAAGAAGAGATTAAAGAAAACAGGACAAGAAACTTTAATGCTAAAACTTTGTTAAACAAAAAACTAGAGTGGTGGTACTCAGACTTTTTACCCTTGGGACTTCTACACACACACACACACACACACACACACACACACACACACACATTCCCACACACATTTTGTTTATTTAGTGTGTGTTTTTATTTGCACATTCATCCATAACCATTTTTTATGAGGAAATAACATTGTTTAAATTAGAAAAGTTTCATTTAAGTACAGTGGGTCCTTGGTTTCCACTGGGGTCTAGGTCTAGGATCCCCTATGGATACCAAAATCTGTGGATGCTCAAGTCCCGTTATATACAGTGGCATAGTAACATGATGTTTCTTATCTAAAATAGCAAAATCAAGGTTTGCTATTTGGAATTTATACTTTGTTTTGAATATTGAAGCAGCTGTGGATGCTTGAATCTATGGGTAAAGAATAAGTGAATAAAGAGGGCTGACCGTAAATTCAATATTTGACTCAATACATGTGTAAACACACACACACAAGAACAACTCTTGCATGCCTTTGGGGTTCCCACGCCAGTGTTTGAAAACCACTGCTGTAGATATTTTTTTAATTACAAAAAATTAGAAACACATTTTTTTTAAAAAAAATGGCAAAGTTAAAATACTGTTAAAAGTCTATTTCCCAGCATAGCACACATAGCTGAAGACTCTATCACACTGGCTAGAAAAATGGAATTTTAACAGAGATACAAGCATCTTTGGCCAGTAGTTATCACACATTATGTCTGTCCTGCTGCTGCCTTTAATTCAATTCATTACTTTAGTGCTCCTTTTCATTGACAGGCAAAACCCATCGATAGGCTCTCAATCATACTGCTATTCCATTATTGCCTTCATGTGATAAGTCCCTTCCATTGCAGTTCTGCTTCTTAGGCAATCACATGGCATGAGTTGGTAGCAATTGCTGCCACCAAGAGCTTCAGAAAGCCAGATGCTGTGTGCACATTCACAAAATAGCCAGCTTCAGGAGGTAATTGGCTGCTGCAATCGCTCATTCCCACCCTTCCTCCCAGATGGCAGCATTTGGCAGTACAAAAAAACAGATCACACAACCATTGATCACCAGAGCAGTACCATGGAGGAAAGAGTAATAAGAAATGGTGCCAAACCAGTATGCTTCCATTCTTCAAATAGTGTGGTTGTGGAGGAACAGCAGGCTGGTATGATAGCCCATCTGAGTAAAAAGGTCTTTCCCTTCCTACTGGCCTTGGAAGGGAGTTCTATAGTCTGGAACTAGAGACTAAGGCCCCTTCCGGATGGGCGTATAGTAAGTCCCCAGGACGTACTAGGGTTAGGAAGGGGTGTCACTTCCTGACGCCCCTAACCCTAGTACATACTGGGTCCACACGAGTGCCACCATCTTGACATTGCGGACGCATAGCGTCCGGACGTCGCACAGCGCTAATGATGTCGCGAGTGCACCATTGGTGCCTTGCAGCGTCATTAGCGCGCCACGAAAAGAAGTGCCATTTTGGGGCTTCTTTTTGCTCCGCGAGGGAGCTGCGGGGTTTGGCAGCTGCGGCTCCCTCACGGAGCAATTGGCAGTGCTGGCAGACTGCCGCTTTTAGGCGGTCTGTAACGTGCCTAAGAAAACCCGAGAACTAGGCTAAAGGCTGTATTAAGCTGGACCAGCGGTGGGCAAAGTGTAACATTTGGGCCACATGTGGACTCCCAAGGCTGTATCTGTGGCCCGCTCCCATTCAAGTAGCAGGGGAGCTTTTGTGGCTTCAAAATACCACCAAATGCCCTCTAGAGAATGTAGAGGGCATTTCCATCATGTTTAGAGTCCTCCTGGGCTCCTTGAGACTCAACCATTTTGTGAAATTTGTCCAAAAAAAAACCCCAAATCCAAAACTTTTTTTTTGCCCCAAATGCCCTCTGGGGTGTGTGTTGGGGATTTCCATCATATTTTGGGGGGACCCCTTGGCTATGTTAGCCCCCAGAGAATCCTTTTTTGAGAGAAAATGAACAGAAAATGCTCCGGAAGAAAAAATGGCACTGCCGCCGTGCATCGCTGCGAGCACGAGCCCCATTGCGCATATGAAGTTTTTCTTTTATGTGGGGGGGGGGGGGGGGGGTCCGGAACAGATCCCCACGTAAAATAAGGGCACACTATAAAATGCCTCCATGCCCCCACAGGACATTTGGAGGCAAAAACAATTTATGTGGATGTGAGTGTGATGGGTAGATCTCCCTGTGGGCTAATGTGCCCCCCTTATCTTCCTCAGTTGCCCATCCCTGGACTAGTAGTCTGAGGGCTACAAGTGGCTGTAAATCCTCCCCCTTAATATATTCCTCTTTTCCTCCCAAGGCTAAGTTCTGTCATTCCATTCAAAAAGTGCAGCTTCTTTTTCAAAACCATGCACATAACAGGCAAGGCCAGATAAAGATAGGCCCAATACAGATGAGCAGAAAGGAGCGCTGAGACACCGACCCTTTCTGCCCCACATGGAGGCCGCAGCAACCAAATGCTGCGGCCTCTGGGAGCCCTAAAAAGAACCCACTCCTGACGGGTTATTTTTAGAGCAAATAACCTCGTGTGTGCTGATGACGTCCATGTGGCACGGTGTCATTTGAATGCTGCGTTGCACGTACGTCATCATGGCACCCCCATGTAGATGGGGGTGCACCATTATGGTGCAGTAGGGCTTGGGGATATGTGGTCGCTCCGCTCTCCTGAGCCCAAATCTCAGCCCCAGGCCATCGTATAGCAATGGTCTGTACCAGACTGTAGTTGAGATGCTAGGAGCAGTTCCAAAAGCAAAGATCCCTTTGTGCACATATATGAGTAGTTGTAGCTAGTGGCTCCCATATTATTCGAACACTCAATCCACAGTTTAAAAGAGCCAAACTTATTTTGGGGATAGTTTTAGCACTATTGGCGTTTCAAGAGGCTTGTTGAGAAACGCTCATTAGGCAATCAGCAGCTATGATAAGGGAGCTAGATATAAGACACCTGGCAGACGCTGAGTACTCTTGCCACAGATTATTTGTTCTCATTAAGCAAACACTGCTGGATCAGACTCCTTGCCTCTTAGACTTTTGACTGCCTTGGAATCCTTGACCTCAGACCGGATTCGCTGACCAACCCTCTGGTATTCTTGACTTCGGACTGGACTGATAGTATTGCTCTCGCTAATCCTCAACTTTGGACTGGCTTGTGGCTTACTCTCTTCGGACTTCGTTTGCATTGTTGCCAGAGGAACTGCCTCTTGGCAGCTCGGCGTGTTTACCTTTTGCCCAGCAGGCTCTTATCAGCCGTGTGAGTGTGGGTTGGCAGCATTCCCAGACACTGACAGCCTTTGAGGAGGGTGTTGTTGGGGAAGACCTACCAACACCAGCAGCATCATTAGGGGGTGAGTGGGATGTGGACAGCTCCAGGTGACACCCTAAGGAGGGCGATGGCACTGTTTCTCAAACATCTGCCTTTAGGCAGAAATGATCTGTGGCATTTGCCTGTGCCCCTGTGGTGTGAGGCTTAGTGGAAGGAGAAAGGAAGAAGTATCAGATTTTAAATGTTAAAAAAATTAATTTAAATTTGTTTAAAAATTAAAATTAATTTTTTAAATTAAAATATTTAAAATTAAAAATAATTCCTTAAAATCATGACATTTTACCACATTTTCTCTTCAACCATGTGAAATTATATATATGTAAATACATTTAGGCTGTGCATATGATATTGCAATTTAAAGGTATAAATTTAATTTTGCTAGTTGTTTATGTCACAACTATTACTGTAACATTCAATGATATATGGGAATTAAGATTTATGAGTAACATGAGAACAAAAAACATGATTAAGTACTCTGTATGGTGTAGTATGGGAAGAGGTCCATGGGGGGGGGGGAGGTGATACCATGAGTTACCACACTGCCAAACCTAGTGATGCCACTGACCAACACCCCCTTTTCCAGTAGCATTTTTGTCTTGGGAGCCTCACAGTACAAGAAGGCTGTGTTCCTCTAGAAGCAGCACAGAGCCCTCAGCCACTGATATTCCTGGAGTGATGGCTGTGGAGTCAGTGCACCTTTGACTCTGGCTCCTCTATTTTTCGACTGCCCACCTCTGACTCCTTCAGAAAGGACAAATGCATATTAATTATTAATGGCACATGTAGCGTAATAAAATGGTAGCACGGGGTATCTCATCCGCCACCATGTGAATCATCACACTATTTAGATTACTAGAGAGTAAATTTTATTTACTTGATTAAGTATAAAGTAAAATATTTACCGTGTGTGTGTTGTCTGTGTGTGTGTCTGTGTCTGTGTGTCTCTGTGTCTGTGTGTGCCTTCAAGCTGCCTGATGACTTATGGAAACCT
>NC_056523.1:184646925-184763499 GCF_019175285.1 Sceloporus undulatus | reverse complement strand
CATGAATTTTTCATAGGGTTTTCTTAGGCAAGGAATACTCAGAGGTGGTTTTGTTAGTACCTTTCTCTGAAATATAGCCTGCAGCAAGTGTGTGTAGGTGTATATGTGCTTTCAAGTTGCCTGTTGACTTACGGCGACCCCATGAATTTTTCATAGGGTTTTCTTAGGCAAGGAATACTCAGAGGTGGTTTTTGCCAGCTCCTTTTTCTGAAATATAGCCTACAGTACCTGTGGTCTTTGTTGGCAGTCTCCCATCCAAGTACTAAGCAGGACTGACTCTATATTGTTGTAATATTATAAGAGTTGGTGCATTTCTAGCAACATATCTACCAACTCTGACTCCACCCCAAATTGCAACCCTGATCCTGGTGCATTTGCTCTGACTGCACCAATGATAATCCAGGCTCAGCAGAGAACTTCTTGACATGCATTTGTGTGGCTGTCCTTCATTTCAGAGTGGGAGGAAGGCGTCCACAAAAGATCCTCCCAGCGGACTTGGGCTCTTTGTTAATTAGCGGGAGGATGGTGTGTCATTTGGATTTTCTGCCTCAGGCACCCAACATGTCTTGGGTGGGCCAAAGGATTCTGGCTTTCATGCCTTGTCAGCATAGTTCAAACACAGTTTGGTGATGGAGCCCAATTAACTCGGTACTCAGGGTGTGCAGTTCTCCCTAGCTTATGTGTAACTGGCATGCCGAGATTGAAAGCATCCCTGTCTCCTTACTCTTTTTGTTTTTTAAAGGCCTGCTCCTTTTGGGCATGGGAAGAGAAGGGGAGAATTGCTAAAGCAGAAAGAGCGCCTCTTGCGCCACACTTATAGCCTTGCATGAGTCAATACTAATTCTGGAGATGCACAAAAATACCTTAATCCAACCTGTGTCATAAAGGTGCTTAGGGGCCTGAAGAATAATTAATAGCTCTGCTTTATCACCAAGTCAACAAGGGGCCATCAGACAACTTCACAGCTGGAAAGAGCACAATTGGAGCCCTGTTTGGGTGAAAGACGCTGACCTCTGGCAGAATTAGAAAACGTAGTCAAATCCCGGCATGTCCAGTGGGGCTTTTGGGAGTGGCAGAGCTATCTCCTTGCTGTAAATGTATAACAGAAGGGCAGGCACCTCCGGTCTATAGGGAGGCAGGGGAAAGATGACCCAGAAGGGCAGCAGGGTCACGGCCAATGTCTGTGACTGGGTGCATTTTGTCCTGGGTTTTTTTTAACTGTTAATGTGACCCATAATGTCCCAAGAAGGGTGGAAGGTCTATTTCTAACAAACATGGAAAATCTGTTTCTCAAGGATAGCTGGAGACCAAGGTTTGAATCCCTACTTGACCATGGAAACAACCTTGGACAAGTCATTCTCTGTCTCAGCCTCAGGGGAAGGTAAAGACAAACCCTCTGAAAAAATTTGCTAAGAAAATTCAATGATAGGATCATTGAATTTAGGATCGCCATAAGTAAAAAATGACTTAGAGGCACGCAACAACAAGAACACCTTATTTTGCCCTTAACAGAAAAAAGAAATAAAAAAGAATAAAAGAAAAACTCATTGTCAAACCCACCTCTCCCCAAAAAAACAACAACAACACCTGGTGTTCCTGGTGGCTTGTGGCTGGAATCCCTTATATAAAATAACAAAAGATTTGCTTTTGGGATTTAAAAAAAATATATTTGTGTGTGTGAATATTTTTAAACCATGATTGGTCGAATGGATGCAGAATCTGTGGCTATAGAAGGCTGACTGTATCAGCTGACTGTATTAGCTGGAACAACGTGGGAAGATCTATAAGAAGAACTGTTTATTTATTAGAGCCAGTGTAGCTTATTGGTTTGAGTTTCCTGCTCAATGAAATCCACTGGCTAAAGTGACTTTGGGCAAGTCGCTCTCTCTCAGCCTCAAGGCAAGGCAATGGCAAACCTCCTCTGAACAAATCTTGCCAGGAAAACCCCATGAAGATTTTAAAAATCAGTTTAAACCTCTCAGGTGGAAACAAATAGTGCTTTCACTTCAAATAGCAATAGCAAGTACAATTTTATACTGCTTACCGATGTACTAAGTGGTTTACAAAGTGTAAGCTAACTGCCCCCAACAAGCTGGGTATTCATTTCAGTGACCTACGGAAGGATGCCAGGCTGAGTCAACCTGGAGCCCCTGGCTGGTACTGAACTCACAACCTTGTGGTTTGTGACTGAGTGGCTGCAGTAAAGAGGAATGTCATGTGCTCCTACAGGATCAGCATCAAGGTAAGTAAGAATTATTTTACAGATGTGGATTTAGTGCTGGTAGGAGGAGGCACGTTCCAGTTTAACAGCATCCACAATGTGGCCAAGCTGCAGCTGAAACGGCAACACATATAAACCCCTGGCAAGTAGAAATGAGAAACTACAGTTGGCCCTCCATATCCACAAACTTTTTATCCACAAATTCAAGCATCCACAGATTGAAAATATTTTAAAAATATATAAATTCCAAAAAGCAAACCTTGATTTTGCTATTCTATACGAGGGACATCATTTCGTTACATCATTGTATTTAATGCGTCTTGAGCACCCATTGATTTTGGTATCCACAGGGGGCCCTGGAACCAAACCCCAATGGATACCAAGGATCCACTGTACAAAGAAGTTCCTTACAAAGAATGCTGACAAGCATCAAAGTGATGCAGTGTACAAGATGACAACAACATCTCCATTGAAAATAAGTAAACAAATGAAATGAGAGAAATCAGAAGAGGAGGAACAGAGAGGAAGGAGTCCGGTTGTTGTGCTTGGTCATCCTATGAAATTTTTCCACCTTCGGCAGAGCAGCAACTACCCATGTGCGTATACACACAGTCTCATGGTTGTGTACTGTTTTCTAGAGCAGTCAATTTTGTTTCTGCAAATTGCCTCCATCGTCCTGGCAGTAAATTGTTACACAGGAACAGGCTCTTTTCAGGAGTGATGCAGAAGTTTTCAAAAAAGCGGGGAGAGCTTATCAATTAACAAATGCATGGAAAGCTCTTTTTGTGGCGTCAGTTTTGAAGCTCATTGTTGGATTTGCAGCTAGCTGTTTGTTAGCTTGTGTGTTAGTATGTGGGTGTGGATTTTCATTTTAGGTCCCGACTTACAGAATTTGCACATTTCTTCTGGTGAATTTTTGTGTAACAGGAGGGATTGTATATTGCACCCAGCTTTGTGTCTGATGTACCTAATCTCTATTCCCCCAAGAGGGGCCTAAATTGGGTACCATGGCTCTTTGGGACAGGAGCTGGCATAATTAATCCCCTCTCTGCTTCTAATTTTAAAATAAATCAATCTGGCACAAAAATGATGAACAACCCAGCAAAAAACACCCACACCCTTTTTTCTCCTATGGTATGGCCTGCTGGGTTAGAGATACTCTGCTTTGCTTTTCCATGGTTTTATTTTAGAAAGAACTGTTAATATCATTGTGAGTCATGTCAAATCATGAAGTAGTGATGGAAAGAATATTATTGGCACAAATCAGTGGAGCAATTCTGGAATTGTGGCCCTCCAGATGATATTAGACTGCAACTACCAACATTCCTTTTCCTTGGGTAGGGCTGATGGGAATTGCAGTCCGACAACATATAACCCTTTAACTGTCCCAGTGTGGCAGGGACAGTCCTGAATAATCCTCTGCCATCCCACTTTTCAGCTACTCTTAAAATTTCCTGATTTCTCTCTCCTTCTTCCAATTCCCCCCTTAGCCTTCAGCCTACATGAGTTGCTGCAAACTGAACTAAAAGTGCAAAAGTAGTTTACACACAATTTACTCAGCAGGTCCAGAGGAGAAGAGGGGGCAGAATCTTTCATCCAAGTAGGCCCAGGCAAAAGCAAACTGCTGCAGCTTCTCCTAGCTTGTGTTTCCTTCCTCATTAATTCCTTTTGCCATATTGAGCACACACTGATGTTGCTTGGTCACATGTGTTCCAGTTTTTATCAGTGAAATGTTGGAGGCTATTGTGACATCTGGAAGATCACATGGCTTGCACCCATGCTTTAGACAGACAGAAAATACTGTTTATAGGATAAACTGTTATTTAGTAGAAGCACTATGCAGCATGGCATAGTGGTTTGAGTGCTGGACTATGACTCTCTAAACTAGAGTTTGAATTTCTGCTTGTCCATGAAACCCACTGGGTGACCTTAGTCAAGTCACAATTTCTCAGCCTCAGGGGAAGACAATGGCAACCCCCCCCCTCTGAACAAAAGTTGCCAAGAAAAGTCCATGATAGGTTCATCTTAGGGTCCCCATAAGTCGAAAATGACGTGAAGGCACACAACAGCAACAGCAACAACAATGAGCAGTTGCCTATATCCCTGCTGCTGGGTGGTTCCAAAAAGTTAACCACTTTTCTGAAAACTTGGCAGTTGCCTTATTGACAGAATAAGCCACCTTCCCTGCCAGGCAAAGGTACTTGACAAACTGGCCAGTCAGTGATGAAATCTTGAACTCCAGTAGGCAAAGCAGAGCTGATGGCTCTCTGTTCCCTTGGAACAGACTGTCATTGTCCTCAGAGACTGGGTGAGTTGGTTGACAGTCTCCCTTCCCAAGGAAGCCATCTTCTGTCACTTGTGCCACAGACTTCGAAAACGCCCTTGGCCGATGCTTCCTTCAACAAAAACAAGTTGGGAGCATGCTGAGGAGCTGCTTTGGAAGGGATCGAGCGCGACATCCTTTTCAACCAGCTGTTTGTGGTCGCACCCTGCTCTATCATTTATTTTAAAAAAAGAACTTGCAAAGCTGCAATTCCAGCTTTGCTTAGGCAGCAGGTTTTAGATCGTTAGCAACGAGAGGGCCCTGGAGATAGGCTGCCTTCATGCAGGACACTTTCAAATAAATGTACCTTTCTCCATACGTGTCAGATTAATGAACACCATTGACTGGTTTCTCGCTGCTAAGCAAACAGGAATAGCTGTTTGTTGCAGGAGGATACACGGCTGCTTAAAGGCAAATAGAGGTTTCAGAAATAAAAATACATAAACATGATTTGAAGACAAAATGAAAATTCTTCATTTGAATGTCATATCCATTCATATATATATCTGTCTCATTTGTCTGTGTATCATCTATCTATCTATCTATCTATCTATCTATCTATCTATCTACCCACCCACATACACATGATCCTGTCCTATTGGGGAGAGAAAGCAATTTCATGCCTTAAGAATGCAAAATAAAATCAATTATTCACTGTCACGGGGTGGAGAATCTGTGAGTCTCCAGATACAGATGAACTACAATCCCCATTTTCCTTCACTGCTGGACAGGATGATTGAGCCGCATGGTGTTGACATAATTTGGAGGCTTTCAAAGAAGCAGCCATGTTGGTCTCTTGCAGGATAAACAGAAGGAAGGAAAAGTGAGGAAAGGAGGAACGAATTGTGGCAGCACTTTTAAAAGCGATTGGTTTTTATTTTTGTGTAAGCTTTCATGGATATAAACCCACTTCTTTGGATGCAGAACAGAGTGATAGTAATGCTCAGGTGCAAAGCATATTTACACAGCTGTGGGAGTGAGATGGAATGTAATAGGATCCAGTTTATCACAAGGCTAGTAAAGTTCAAAAACAGTAGGCTAATAATGTCTTTGGCACATGTCTCTCCCGTTGCTATTTTGCATTTCAGTCATTTACCATTGATCCTAAAGAATAAAAATATACATCTGAGCACTAAAGTCAGAATGATCCAAGCCACTGCATTCTCCATCACCATGTATGGATGTGAGAGCTGGATGGTGAAGAAAGCTGATAAGAAGAAAATCAACCCATTTGAGATGTGGTGCTGGAGAAGAGTGCTGAGGAGTGTACAGAGAGCCAGACAAACTGGTCCTTGAATAGATGAAACTTGAACTCTCCCTGGAAGCCAAGATGACCAAATGGAGGCTGTTGTACTTTGGCCACATCATGAGAAAGCATGACTCACTAGAAAAGATGACAGTGCTAGGAAAGGTAGAAGGTAGTAGAAAGAGGAAGATCACATGTCAGATGGATAGACTCTCTCAGGGAAGTCATGGGCCTGAAATTACAGGACCTAAGCACAGCAGTGGAGGACAGAGGAGCTTGGAGATGTCTCATTCACAGGGTCACCATTAACAACAACAATAACATTTGAAGAGAGCAAGCATGGTATAGTGGTTTGAGCACTGGATTATGATTCTGGAGATCAAGTTTGATTCCTCCCTCAACTATAGAAACCCATTGGGTGACCTTGGGGAAGTCACCTACTTTCATCCGTATAAAACTACATGATAAAGTCACCTTAGATTCACCATAATTTTGAAATGCCTTGAAGGCACACAGCAACTACACAATAATATCTGAAACTTTCCATTTAAAATGTCTCTAAAAGTGTCCCTATTGAAATCCCTGGGGGGGGGACTACTAGACAATTTTACTTTTAATGCACACACCTTTGCATATTTCTGATTAATTGTGCCATTTCAGAAATGTAAGTTTGTGGCAGAGAATTTTGTGCCTTTTTGATTGACCTAATAAAGTTGCTACCAGAATATGGATGATGTAATTCATTTTGAGAGATCCAGTGTGGCGGAATGATTTGAGTGTTGGATTACAACTGTGGAGACCACAGTTCAGATCTCCGCTGAGGCAGGAAAAAAACCTGGGTTACCTTGGACAAGTCACGTTCTCTCAGCCTCAAAAGAAGACAGTGGTAACTCTCTTTGAAGAAACATGCCAGGAAAACCCTGTGGTAGGTTCACCTTAGGTAAAAAAAATGACTTGTAGACACACAACAACAACAATTTATTTTGTCCTTAATAGAAAAAATAAAGAATAAAGAATAAAAGAAAAACTCATTGTAAAAAAACCTGTGTTACTGGTGGCTTGTAACTTCTAGGCTCCATAAAGGAGGGAGAGACTGACATCTAGAGCAAGGCTGGGAGCCAAACAAGCAAGACTGGAGTCTGATGGTTGTCTGGGCAATGAGCCAGGCCTGACCTGGAAACGTTTATTGCTTAGCCAAGTTAGAAGGAGGATCAACAGGCTGCCTGGGGGGAATGGAGCCAGGCTGGGCTCAGGCAGGGCAATACAGTCCCATTCCTCCTCTACCCTGCAGTAGGTTATCTTAGGAGGCACCAGTATTCATACCAGGGGGCTTGTAAATCACTTTCCGGCTGATGCTGACAAAGAGTAAATTTGGTCCCCAAGGAATGTCCCTGGTTAAGGTGCCAGGAGCCATGAAGCTAAGTTTTTTCTGCACTTTTCTCTTTCTGCAAACATGTTCTGCAAAGTGATTTGATTACTTTGTTGTTGCTGCGTGCCCTCAAATCCTTTCCAGCTCATGGTGACCCGAAGGCATACTTCTCATGCGGGTTTCCTGGCATGTTTTATTCATATGAGATTTGCCATTGCTATGCTCTGTGGCTGAGAGAGTGTGACTTGACTGAGGTCACCCAGTGAGTTTACATGGCTGAGTCGGGATTTGAAACCTGGTCTGCAGAATCCTAGTCCAACGCTCAAACCACTACACCAGGCTGGCTCAATTAGCTATACAATCCCATCTGGGGAGAAAGTCGTGATGTAAATTCAATAAATAATAAAATAAAATAAACTCCTGCTCTTCCTCAAGCACTGTTTGTCATTTGTATATACCATATATAATCGTGTACAAGTCAACAAATTTATACTACAAAATTGATCCAAAAAATCTGGGTTGACTTATACATGAGTCAATACGGTAATAAGATGGCAGGGAGAGCAATCGTTCACTCCTGAAGCCTCTTCCCAGTCTGGCTGCATCTTGAGGGGGCAGCCGGGTGGGGAAGACGCAGGAGGGGGGGGTGGAGCAGGACATCCTTTGCATTCATGGTTACATGCCCTTAAGTTTTAGCCTTGACTTATACATGGGTAAACTCCAGAATTTTGCCCCCAAATCCTACCCTTGACTTATACACGGGGCTGACCTATACATGAGTTTATATGGCACAGTGGGCACTGGGTATCTGCTGGGGTTTGGTTCTAGGACCCCACATAGATACCAAAATCTGTGGATGCTCATGTCCCATTATATACAATGGGATAGTAAAATGGTGTCCATTGTGAAAAATGGCATAATCAAGGTTTGCTTTGTGGACTTTTTGGGGAGGGAGAAAATATTTTCAAGCTGTGGATGATTGAATCCGTGGATGCAGAATTTGTGGATATGGAGGGCCAACTGTAACATCTAACAACATAATCTTTGTATATCCTTCCTGTCTGGCTTCCTGTTTGTAATATATATGTTGCATAATGCCAGCATATGTGTTTTTTGTGGAGGAAGTTGTTCAGCACCTCCTTTGTGCACAAACCCCCAGCCCCCTGAAAACTCATCTGGTTCCCAGGGGGCCCAATAAGACAGCCATTTTGTAGCTGGTGGAAAGCAAGGAGCAGTGGAGAAGCATCCAGCCATGATAGGTGTAGTGCATCCCATGGGCCACATGTCATTCCTTGGTCACTCTTTTTGTGGACCCTGAGATCCCTTGCCAGTCCCTCAAAGCCCACAACTCTTCATTAAAAAATAACAACAGTGCAACTTTAGGGCTATTTTGCCCTAAAATCATGCAGAAAGCCCCCTAAAATGCACAAAAGCATGCAAAAATACCCCCATTTCAGCCCCACAGTAATCCCAAGACCTTGTATTACCCCAAAATGCCTTTGTTTTACACTGCAGCCATTCTCAAAATGGACCAGAAAGAGACATATCTTTAATTCCTGTGGGCCATTTTGAGAAGGTCTGCATTGGAAATCTCTAGCATTAGGCACCATATTTCGGAGTATCATGAAAGGGCAACAAATTACTATTTAATTGATGGTGGTTGCTTTTGGGTTTGTTTTAGGGTTGAGGTGCTTGTACAATTTTCTGTTTTAAGCACCCAAAATACTTTGGCTGACTTACAGTATCTTGACTTTGGGGCTAGGGCATCATTTGTCCTTTAGCTTCAGTCAGCCAAATGTTTGGGCTGGCCCTGGTCATTGCATTGTCTTGCCTTCCAAAGGAACAGGGTTTGGTCAGCTCAAGTAAACATTTCTGCCAAAATGGAAGCCAAGACGATGGTTGCTGTGGCAGCAACTGAACAAACCTGAATAGTTGTGCTTCATTGTGATGTCACTGGCAAGAGAGTCCTTACCAGCACTGGAAGCTGTTGTATTTTTCAGTCCTACAGAGGCAAACACTGCAATCTCTGGAGGAGAAGAACAGATACTATACTCCATGCTGAAAGATAACACTTAGGATAGATTACTATGATGTGTTGTACATGAGGCTACCCTTGAAGACTTCTCTCAGACTTCATTTGGTTTAAGACTGCTTCTCAAGATACAGCTCCTAATTCCACTATTCAAAAGGTATTGCTGAGCACTTTTCCTGTCTTTCTCCTTTGTTGTTGTTGTTGTGTGCCTTCACGGTGTTTCCGACTTATGGCAATTCTATCATGGGGTTTTCTTGGCAAGTTTCTTCAAATTGGGGGGGGGGGGCGGATTGCTATTGCCATCCTCTGAGGCTGAGAGTGTGTGATTTGCCCCAGTGGTTTCCATGGCTGAGCTGGGATTCAAAACCTGGTCTCCAGAGTCGTAGGCCAGTGCTCAAATCATAACATCACGTCACATTGGCTCTCTCTCTTTCTTCTTACTGGATTCTTTTTGTGGTGGAAATATGAACTGAGGTGATTGCATACACTCCATCCTTCTGCCCCAACAGAGCTGCTAGAGTAAAAATATCTCACCACCAGCTATCTCAGTCTCTTGTTCAGCACACTTCAAACTGTGGAATTACACATTCCAGCACTCCATGGCTACCCAGTTCTGGAAACTGTCATCCAACAAGGCATCTTTTTCAAGGTCTGTTTTCAAGTCTTAAAGAGTTTGCAGAGCCTTATGAAACACTGCCTTCTTCAACACCAGGTCAGCCGAACCTTACCCTTTTCACCAGATGTCCACCACCATGTCATCCCTGCTAGGCTGGTGGTGGCTTGCAAGAGGATTTCCTTGGGTATGACACCATAGATGTGGAATGCCCTCTTGGGAAGGGCACACCCAAAACTACATGTAATGTCTTTAATCTTATGTGACTTTGGAGTTTATCACACAGGAGGAATTTCTCTTAATTTCGAATGAAAACAAAGTGGGGCCAGAACGTATTCACGTGAATTCACTAGTTCAGCAAATTTACATGAATTCAAATTGCATTCGAACTGACTTCCCGTTGCCCAAAAATAGCTTGCCATTGCCCGAAATTGTGTGTAGTAGTGTATCATGCAATAACGTAATACCACATGATTGCGTTCAGACTGACTTCCCATTGCCCGAAATTGCGTGTGGTAGTCTATCACGCAATAATGTTAAACCCCATGATTGCGTTCAGATTGCCATTGGATTATACTTCCAATTTCCCTTGTCTGATAAACTCCTTTGACTTACGGTGGCCCTATAAATGGGAGATCATAGAGCCCCGGGTATCAACTGCCCTGCTGAGGTCTTACAAACTCAGGACTGTAACTTCCTTGATGGGCCTACCCCTTTTTTTCTTGTGCTTCCATTTTACCAAACATTATCATATTTTCTAAAGAGTCATGTTGTCTCATGGTATGTCCAAAGTAAACCAGCCTCAGTTTAGTAATCTTCACTTCTAGTGAGAGTTTAGGCCTGATTTCCTACGCATTTATTTGTCTTTTTAGCAGTTCATGGTATCCATGGAGCTAACGCTCTCTTTCTTTTACACACACACATACTCCCCCCCCACACACACACCTCTTCATCTATTAGGAATTTGACTGTGTCTGTAAAACCTTGTTTTAATTGATAATTTTAATAGCTTAGCTGATTGTATCCAGATCTTGTCCTTGTCCATTAGATAAGCTTAGCATTAGATCTGGAGTGAAAGGACGAAAAATTTTACAGACTTACTCTGTCGTTATATTTTGTTAACATTGTCAGTTATTGTGGTTTGTTTATTATGTAATTATTTGATTGCTTTCTTGTCATTCTCTTAGTTGTAGCAATAAATTTTATTGCATCTGTTTGTTGTATAAACTGCTTAGTGACTTTTCAAAAGGAAAAGCAGTAAAAAAATATTATTAAATAAAATTTAAAAAACCCAATTAGGATCAAGGAGAGAGAGAACCACTTGCTGGAATTTTTTTAAATTTTACTTCAGGTGCCCAAAGCATTTTACCAACCTGAAGTGCTTATCATTTTGATTTGTGGCAGATGCATACCCTCCAACCGTCCAGGAACAGTGACAATTAGTCCTCTGTCATCTCAGTTTTTTCCAATTGTTTTTAAAATATCCCAGTTTATGTCTCCTCCTCCCACTTTCTCCTTTGCTTACTACAGTTGCTGATAACATCCTTAGCAGAGGGAGAGTAGAAGATGGACATAATCTTGTCCATCCCAGTAGGCTCAGGCAAAACCAAACTGCTGCAGCCTCTCCTAATGTGTGTGTTTTCTTTATTAATAACTTTTGTCATCCTGATCACATTCTGATGTTGCATAGCCACATATATCCAGGTTTTCATCTGTGAAATTTTAGAGGGTATGCAGACTGGCATGGACATTGGCAGGGGGACAGACTTGTGCTGCTTTGTGTTCTGCCCTGGGGACAAGTGTCAAGATATATCACTGACTCTCAAAGTCAGAATCATTTAGGGCATAGTATTTCCAGTTTCTATATGTGGATGTGAAAACTGGACAGTGGAGGGTTATTCAGATGGTGAAAATAATCCAGGTACTGTATAATATGAGTTGAATCTTTGTTGTTCACATGTATTTCAAATACATTTAAGTTTTGGGGGAGGGGGTCTGCCAAAGAATCCACTTAACCCAAGATAATCGATCTCAGGTTTTTCCCAAGTTTTCCTAAAAGATTTGCATTGTTGGCTGTGTGAATAACCGATGCGAACAGACCCAGGATAAACCAGGATAAAACTCTGCATTCCTTGAACATGTTTCAAATATATCCGCATCATCTACTCCATCTTTATTTGCACTGCATGTGTGAGTAACCGAACTCGCAAAGATGTGTATAGATACAGTTCCAATTAAAAAAATAGTGTGAACAAGAAAACCGGAATGCCTGAGTGACATTATTCGCATAGTTGCAGTAACAAAAACAGTGTATGAATATCCCAGAAGAAGGCTGACAGAGGAAAACTGGCTCATTGGAAATGCGGTGCATGCATTCCATTAATGGATTAATATTTTAAAATGTACATCCAAACATATATATGTAGACTGAAAACAGAACACGAGGAGAATGGCAGGCTTTGGGACATGCATTGGAAGGGATAGATTAGGAAAGTGCAAGGAGAAATGAACTGAAAACAGACTCTGTTGGAAAGGTGACATTTTGAGAGCTTATCTCTCTCTTGCTGATTCCACTCCAGAACTCCACATTTCAGTTTGCATGTTTACTGCGTTCACTTGGATTTGCTCTCAGGTGAAAGTGCATAGGACTGCAGACTTAGCTGTTAGCCTTGTTGAATTACAAAGATAATTACAAAATTACAAAGATATATGGAGAAACATGCATGGGGTTATCTATCTTTCTTGTTGTGCTTCCTCTTGCTCTGTAAGAAATGAGTCTTTTCTGACCAAGGAGTGAAAAGGCACAGGATGTGTGAGAAGCATTTGAATTCTCAGCCAAGATTCTGCCAGCACACTCTGCCAGTGTATATTTATGCTTCAGGCCCAGAGGGGAACTGCTTCTTCTTCCCAGGATATGCAACAGCAGATGGATTTGGAAATTCATGTAGCCCCACAGTTGACCAGTGGCTAGGAGACTGGGAATGCACCTAGCCATGGGTACAGTCCTGTCAGTTTTGTCACTACTTGAACATATGAAGGCGAGGGATAGGGTTGAGCTGGTACCATCCAACTGCCATTGTGCATCTGGGGAAAAGGCATTGCACAAGGGACCACTGTATACCTCCTTAAACAACATGTCTCCAAGCTCCGCAGTTACACCAGGATAAGCCATTCAGATGATAAATAAATAAATAAATAAATAAATAAACTTTTGTTTCTACTCCGCTTTTTGTCAAAACAATCAAAGCGGCTTACAATATTAAAAATAATACAACAATATATACAAAATATTCCAGAACAGACTGCGAACGCAGTCGTTTGAGGAGAGCATGAACCCCTCTAGAACTGGAAGTTGCAACCCAATGCCTGGTTTAGGGGCCCCTAAGTACCTCTGTTTTGTCTGGATTCAACTTGAGCTTGTTTTTCCTCATCCAGTCTACTACTGCGTCAAGACAGTGACTGAGGGGAGAAATGCCATCTTTCATCGCTGCCGATGCCAGAGACATGGAGAAATATACTTGGGTGTCATCAGCATACTGATAACATCCCACTCCATGTCTGCAGATAATTTCTCCCAGAGGCTTCATATTAATATTAAATAGCAATGGGGACAGAATGGCACCCTGAGGGACACCACAATTTAGCTTGTTTTCGAGGAATAACTGTCCCCAAGCATCACTCTCTGGAACCTGCCCGAGAGGAAGGAACGGAACTACTGGAGTGCAGTGCCTCTGATTCCTAGCTCTCCCAGGAATTCCAAGAGGATGTCATGGTCTATTGTATCAAATGCCCCTGAGAGGTCTAGAAGCACCAACAGGGTCACGCTCCTTCTGTCGATGCCTAGATGAAGGTCATTAGTTAAGGCAACTATGGCAGTCTCCACCCCATATCCAATCCTGAAGCCCATATCCTGTCCTGAAATGGATCAAGAACATCAGTTTTGTCCAAAACCGCTTGGAGCTGAAGAGCGACAGCCCTCTCAATCACCTTGCTCAAAAGTGGCAGGTGAGATACGGACCTGTAATTTTTCATGTCCATGCCTATTTTTTCAAATTACATTTTTTAAAAATGAAGATTTGCTATTAAATTCAATAGTTTTGGATATATTTGAATTATTAGACTATTTATATGCCAAGCAGAACTAGATATTACAAGGACAGACCCATATCTCTGGTCAAGAATGGAGAATCCTTTGCTCTCCTCCAGATGTTATGGACTTCATCTCTCACAGTTCCTTGCCATTGACTGTCCTGAGTAGGACTCATGGGAGATATAGGCCAAAGCTTCTGGAGGAGGGACAAAGTTTCCCCACTCCAGACTTAGAACCATTCCTAGAATAGGAGTCAGACTCATCACCAAACTACTAAGTAGTGGAGTGGGTTTATTTCAAGCAAATAGGTGGCAGATAGGGTTGCTGAATACTTCCTCCACCCTCCACTTTTCTCAAATGCAACTTTTCCCACAGGTCAGGTCTATTTCTAGGTTTGAGGCAAAGTAAATCCTGACTGATCTTGGAAGCTAAGCAGGGTCGCTCTGGTTAGTGCTTGGATGGGAGACTGCCAAGGAATACCAGGTGCTGTAGGTTATATTTCAAAAGAAGGAATGGGCAAAACCACCTCTGAGTATTCCTTGGCTAGGAAAACTTTATGAAATTCATGGGGTCACCGTAAGTTGATAGCAGACTTGGAGGCAGCTACACAAACACACTCTCTCTGGTGATCCTATTGAACTTTCCCTTCTAGTGAACTTTCCTTCTGGTTTGTGGCAATAGGTGGCAACAGTGAAATTCACCCAGTAGCTGCAATCTATCTGCCATTTTAATTAAACAGAATACCTTTCAGGTATTTCTCCAAGGAATATTCTGTGATAGTGAAAAGATGGCACCCCATGCCGCTTCTGGGCTCCCCCTGGGGAATTGTGGGGAGTTAAAATTATAGGTAACAGACTCTTCCATTCAGAGCCAGAGGTGGTATCTTTCATGGCACTAAGTGGAACCCTGGCAGTTGCCTAAGGATACTGACTGCTAATACTGGCTCTGTCTCAGATTGACATTCCCACAGTGCACTTCATGTCCATTGTCAGGGTCCTGCTAGGGAAAAACTGGCTAAGCAGAAGGAGTTATGTGGTGCAAACAGCTAACAAGAAAAGCAATTTTGTTTCAGCTAGCCCTCCTCCAGGATTTTTCCTACTCCAACAATCGCCATATTACAGCTTTGCAGTAAAGGGGGCTAGCATGGTTTGAGTGCTGGACTAGAACACAGGGAGATCAGAATCTGAATCCTGGCTCTGCCATGGAAACCCACTGGTGACTTTGGGCAAGTCACACTTTCTCAGCCTCATGGGAAGGCAATGGTAAGAAACTTGCCAAGAAAAAATCTATGATAGTTAGCAATAGCAATAGCATTTACATTTCTATACCACTTCTCTAATTGGTTTACAACCTATAAGCCAATTGCCCCCAACAGGCTGGGTACTCTTTTTACCAACCTTTGAAAGGATGGAAGACTGAGTCAACTTTGGAGTCCTGGGATCAAACTCACAGCATTGTGGCTGCGGCACCAGCATTTAACCACTGTGCCACCAGAGCTCCTTAGGGTCGCCATAAGTCGGAAATGTCTTGAAGGCACATAACAACAACAAAGTAAGGGTCTTACTAGAAACATAGGCCTGTTACAGATGGGCCTTTAAGTACGGACCCAGTCCGTACTAGGGTTAAAAAGGGGCGTCACTTCCAGACGCCCCTAACCTTAGTACAGACTTAGTCCATACAAAATGGTGGCGCCCCTTCCACATGGGGGCCACCATGACAACGTCACGACTGCACCGCCTCTATACGGGGCGGCACAGACGTGACGTCGTCACTCTGCACCACGGCGCTTAGTGCGCCCTTTCCATGGAGCAAGAAGGAGCTCCGTTTCGGAGCTCCTTCCTAGTTTGCATTGCTGGGCGCAGCCTTTAGATGGTGCGCCCAGCGACGCAAGGGAGAAAGGGGCCAAGCAGCCCCTTTCTCCTCCTCCCCGCCGCTGCAGGGTGTCCTTGGGGCTTGAAGCCCCAAGGACATCCCTTTCCAGGCTGCGGGGAAGCGGCCTTTTGCAGCTTCCCGCAGCCTGGAAAGCGGCTGATCAGGGCCTTGAAGGCTGCCGGTCTGGCAGCTGAGGCCCCGATAAACCGGGGGAAGCAGCGCCTACAGGCCGCCTCAAAGGGGCGGTCTGTAACACGCCATAGTTTCTAAATCAATGGAAGTAATAGTCCCACTATATTCTGCATTGGTCAGGCCTCATTGGGAGTACTGTGTTCAGTGCTGAGCACCTTGTCTTAAGAAGGATATAGACAAGCTGGAGAAAGTTCAAAGAAGGGCAACAGGGTAAATTATGGAGAACAAAACATATGAGGTCAGGTTGAAGCTTCGTGAAGAGAAGCCTGAGGGGTGTCACGATCACATTCTTTAAATACCTCCATGGCTGTCACAGAAAGGAGGTGAGAAGCCTGTTCTCTGCTACCTCATAGGGTAGCACCAGGTCTAATGGTTTGAAGTTGCAGGAGGGTAGATTTCAGTTGAACATTAGAAAGAACTTCTTGAGAATGAAGCAGTTCAGCAATGGAACAAATCGCTTAGAGAGATGGTGGAGTCTCTTCTGGATGTTTTCAAAAAGAGCATAGACAGGTCCCTGCTGGGGATGCTGTAGATGGAGTTCCTACATTAAGTGGGGTTTTTATCTGATGGGCCATGGGATCCATTCAAACTCCATGAAAAAAGTAACTTTTCATGTCCTACTGCTTAATGTCTGGAATGAAAAAACAAAGGCAGTGTGGAAGGCCCTATACGACTGGAGGGCCAAGGCATAAATATGGCTGACTTGCTCTCTTTGACAAAATGCACAAGGAAAACCAAGATATGTTTGTGACTTGGCCTGAAATGCCACTTATGGGCTTCACTGTCTCCTACAGATGTCCCATCTAGGCAAAATCCCATTCACCATTGCTGCCTGGAATAGCCAGGAATAGTGGATGTACATAGACCCACAGTGTTGGCCTACAGCTAGCAATGGGGGATGAGTGTATGCCCATAGCTAGGTATAGTGGGGTGAGTGGGAGCCAGAATGTACACTGGTAGGATTTTGGTAAAGAAGGGAAGACATGTCTTAAAATTCAGATCATAGATTTTCCCTACTTTACCAAAGCCGTACCAGTGTACATTCTAGCTCCCACTCACCCCACTATACTTGGCCAGGGGGCTACACGCATCCACCATTGCTAGCTATAGGCCTACACTGCGAGTCTACATACACCCACTATTCCTGGCTATGGACCTATTCCCACAAAAGGCAACCACAGCTACAGGATTCTGCCTAGAAGACAGATCTGTAGGAGACAATGGTGAAGCCCATAAATAGTATTCTGGGCTGAAATGAGCCACAAACATCTTATGGTTTCCCTTGGGCATTTTGTCAAGGAGAACAAGTGACCTGTATTTATGCTTTGGCCCTTCAGTTGTGTAGGCTCTTCCATGCTGCCTTTGTTTTTTTCCCTTTCAGACATTAAGCAGAAGGGCATGCAAAATGCCTTTTTTTTTAGGATGCCACTTGCATCCAACATGAAACTTGACAGAGAGTTGGGGGTGAAAACCATCTTTTGCAGACATAATTCTTGCAAATGAGAAAAAGCATGTGGAATCTGGTTCCTCGTATTGTTTCCTTTCTTTCCTAATGAGATGGGATGCTACCACCCCCATTGGGCCTCAGCCAAGCCCTGAGTGATTTGAAACTAAGAGGGCCGATGGGAGGGCAGTTTCAACCTCATTTTTGTTTTCACTGACAATAGAAAATGGTGCCAGAGAAAACGGCGCTCTTGGTCAAACGGAGCCAGGCTGGGTGTCACCATTTCACAAACACCACACTTCACCTCAAGGTGACTGCTGACTCTGGGATGTATAGCACACAAGGGCTGGCTCATTGCTCTCTCATTTAAACTGCCCAACACTGGATTAACAAAAGTGTGAAGAAACCAAATCCAGAATGTGCACATACATTATATAAACCTCTCTTACACACACTAGCTTAGAGCTGGGGTAGGTAGAGAAGGTAGATATCAGTATTCAGTAGTAGATCAGAAAGGATTTCTGACTCCCAAACATTTAAAGATAGCATCAACAAAACAACGCTCCCCATCATATCTTCCAACTGTCCAGATATGGCAGGGACAGTCCCAGTTGATTTTCTATCCTTTCCCCTTTTCAGCTGCTTTGAAAATGTCCTAATTTTTCTCATCTTCCATAATGCCCAACTTATTTCAATTGCTGTCAAGTGAGTTAAAAGTCCACAGATAGTTTGCACTAAGGGCCAAAACATACTGCAGAAATCATCCAGTCTGAGACTGCTTTAACTGTCCTGGATCAGTGCTGGGAACTGTAGTGGCACCAGAACTCTCTGACAGAGAAGGCTAAATGTCTCACAAAACTACAGTTCCCAGAATTCTCTAGCATTGAGCTAGGGCCATTGACATGGTCTCAAATTGGATTATTTCTGCAGTGTGTTTTGGCCCTCAGTTAACTCAATAGTGGAGAGAGGGGAGAAGGGGGTGGAATCTAGCCCTTCCCAGTAGACTCAGGCAAAAGCAAACTGCCTGTGTGTTCTTCCTTGAGAGTTCCTGCATGGCAGGGGGTTGGACTGGATGGCCCTTGTGGTCTCTTCCAACTCTATGATTCTATGATTCCTTATTAATCATTTATGCCATTTTGACCACACTGATGTTGCTTGGCCAAATATGTGGTTTTCATCTGTGAATTCATAGATTCATAGAATCATAGAGTTGGAAGAGACCACAAGGGCCATCCAGTCCAACTCCTTGCCATGCAGGAACTCGCAGTGAAAGCATCCCTGACAAATTGTTGGAGATTATGCCATCCCATTCCACAAGTTCAATCATACCACTGCAATGAAACAAGTTTGGAGTAACTGGGAGAGGAGTTTTGTGTGGAAGTTTCCGAGCTCAGAAAGTTACATTTGAAATGTGTACAATTATAGTTCCAAGGCCTAAAAGAGATAGGTGGTTGCCTCCGTAGTTACAAACAACTATCTCCCATTTTTCAATATTAGTTAGCATAGTAATGTTTTAGCTACTTAAAAACATTTGAATGCTACAAGCTGCTGAGCTATGCTACAAAACACTCTCCTCCCCCATATTTTGTCATCACATTGCTGCCCACAACAGAGATGGCAGTGTGAGGTGCTACTTAGACCAGGTTAGTCTTCTTTCACCAGTTAGTGAGATCACTAGTATCACCAGGTGGAAAAACAGGACTTGGCTCCTGCACCTTCAATGGTTGTGCAGAAAAGGGAATTTCAGCAGGTGATGCCTGTCACACAAGCGCCACCTTGTGAAATCAGCTCTTCTAAACAACAATTAGTGTACAGGAGTCCAGTCTTGTTTATCATCTGGCAACCCTGCCTACAACTATCTACCATTTCACCATAAGATGAATGAAATTATTTCTCATTATGTTAACAAATGTGATGTAAAGTAGCATTTAATCCTGATTACTGAGAAATCAAACTAATTACAATAAACTAGATTTTTAGAATTTGGTGTAATGGTTTAAGTGTTGGCCTACGTCTCTAGAGAATAGGGTTTGAATCCCTGCTCAGCCATAGAAATCCATTGGGTGACCTTGGGCAAGCCACTCTCTCTCACTATCAGAGGAAGGCATGGCACAAACCTTCAGGGGACAAACCTTCCCAAGAAAATCCCATGACAGATTCACCTTAGAGTCACCATAAATCAGAAATGGTGTGAAGGTGCACTGTCATTTTTAACTACTGTGGGCCTTTGGTTTTCACTGGGGTTTGGCTCCAGGATCCCCCATGGATACCAAAATCCATGGATGTTCAAGACACATTAAATACAGTGGACAGTAAAATGGTGTCCCTTATATAAAATGGCAAAAATAAAGGTTTTTTATATGTTGCAGGGAACACTAGAACACAAGGAGGGAATACATCTTTGTGTGTAGCCCACATAATCCATCTTCAGTTTCCCCTCTTCAATTCTACAGACCTTTAGCCTTCTCGTAACTTGTTTTTTAAGAAAAATTTCCATAGTGATAATCATGTTAAGTCTGTTAAAGCAAAAACAAGTAAAAGTTTTGTGGTGTTATGGCATAAACCTTTGTGGGAGCCAGCATGGCATGATGATTTGAGTGTTGGACTAGGACTATGGAGACAAGGGTTCAAATCTTCACTTGGCCATGGAAACCCTGAGTGACCTTGGGCAAGACACACACTCTCATCCTCAGAAAACCCTGTGACAGGATTGCCTTAGGGTCACCAAAAGCTGCAAATGACTTGAAGGTGCACACAACAACAACAACACCCACCTTTTGTGAACTGGAGCTATGAAGTGGTTTGCAGTCCATGAAAGCTCATGCTCTAATACAATTTAATCTAGACTGTTGCCACATAGAAGAATTAATGCAGTTTGATGCTGCATTAACTTTCATGGCTCCATCCTATGGAACCCTGGGATTTGTAGTATGCTGTGGCACCAGAGCTCTTGGACAGAGAAGGCTCAATATCTCACAACACTACATATCCCAGAATTCCATAACATTGAGCCATGACATTTGAATCAGTGTCAAACTAAATTAATTCTGCAATGTAGATGCAACTCTAGTCATGATTTGGTTTTTAAGACATCACAAGACTGTCGCTGTTTTATATCTTGAAGGAAAACACACAGGGGAGAGGATCTTGGATCATATTCAGAATATCCTCCCTAGTGGGCATCTGGTAAATCCACCATATTTAGTATTTCCAGTATATATGGGAAGATGAAGAGGGGCTGTCAGTACAGAAGGCACGACTTCAAAAGAGATGAGCTCTGATATCTCTGTTTTCTAGAACATAAGTACTGAAAATATGGCGATGTTTAGGGTAAAGTGGAGGAGTTGTCTCTGAAATAGCCATCCCTAGGAAGGAAAGCCAAATACTGTGAGAATGAATACATCTACTGATGCATTGCCTCATGGAGTTTTGAGGGCTATTTTTTCTAGAATGCTTGCCTATGTGCATGCTATATAGACACTCCAATCACATTAAGTAATGGTTAGTTTTTCCAAGACCCAGTTTGGCATAGCTGCTTCTGTGGGTTTCTTTAAACGACATGGCAATGACAATCTTTTTAAAACACATTTGAAAATTAGCATTCTGCACATCACTGCTGCCGAGGTCCTAGCTGGATGACCTTTCTTCTTTCCCAGCCAAGTTTGATTCAGGGAGAGCTCCAGAGTGGATATTTATTTGAAACGGATCCCTGGAATTGCACAGCAAGGCTGGGGAGGAGGCCGACAGGCCAAACACGAATCCAAATATTGAAAGGCGCCTGCTTCCACATGTGTGAGACTGGCAGTGCTGGAGTTCTGGCCATAAACTCAGCACCTCTGTCATCAAGGCTGAGGCATGGGGCGGAATTATTAGGCCAAAATTAGAACAGTTCCCCCGTGAAAAGCAGGGGTTGGGCATGCTTTGGATTTTGAAAGTTAAAAGAGACAACTAGCAAAACGGTGTTTCTGATACTGCAAACTAAAAATCCATTTCGGTTCAGCTTGTTATCGAGTTTGGATTTATATAAATTTTGGGTGCCAAGCAATCAAAAATCATGACCCCTGACTGACCCCATCGCAGCCGCCATTATCCCAAAAGCAAGCTGACCATGTAGCCAGGCAGCCTTGCAAGGCATGGCTATAGCAAAAGGTAGATTTAAATCTTAAGAAACCAGTTCTGGGAGTTGCCCTACCAGTTTCGCAGGCAACCTGAAAGAATGAGGACAAAGAAAGTTTGCCTCTCCTATTGATGGCATTAAGTACTCAGCGATCTAGATAGTGGTCCTCTCCCAAAGAAGTGGCAGACCCCTCTTTGTGTAGCCATTGTTTAACTTTAGACTTAGTCAATAGATAGCCATCAAGACAAGCTTGCATAGGAGATGAGGCCCTATGGACTGGGCTTGTATTCTCACAGACATCATGGTACCCCAAGTATGCCCCCTTTGTGATGGCATCCTCACCATGTTCCACCTCTGAGGTGATGGTATAGTTTTACTTCAAAGAGTGGTGTATGGGAGTGAGAAAATATGTCTTGCCATTTAAAAGAATTACTTCAGCATAGACAAGATGCACCTCCTTGAAATAACTAAATACAGAATACCTCTTTTTTAAAATCCCCCAAACCTGAAAGGGAACTTGCGTATGGGAGAGTGCAGAGAAGGTCCAGAAACAGAAAAGAAAAAAAAAGTCTCTGGAAGTATTGTTCTCTGCTGTCCCCAAGAAAAGGACAGAGTTAATGATTTTAAGTTAAAGGAGATAAAATTCAAAGGTATAGCCATGTTAGTCTGGAAAATCAATATGCAAAGGGATCTTGTAGCACCTTTGAGACTAACTGAGAGAAAAAAGTTGGTAGTATGAGCCTACTTCCTCAGATGTGAGGAAGTAGGCGGAAGTCTACAAAAGCTCATGCTACCAACATCTTTCTTTCAGTTAGTCTCAAAGGTGCTACAAGATCTTTTTGCATACTAATTTAAAGGAGGGTGGATTTCAAATGAACATTAGAAGGAACCTTTTGACATTAAGAGCAGTTTTGCAATGAAACAAATTGCATAGATGGGGTCTGGATGTTTTCAAAAGGAAAAGGGACAGGTATCTGTTGGGGACACTTTAGCTGGAGATCCTGCATTGAGCAAGGAGTTGGACTCAATGGCCCATGAGACCCCTTCCAACTGTATGGTTCTCTTCCTTGTAAGTTGCAAAGTTTCATCGTCTTTTTGGATGCCAGGGTTGTTGTTGATACCACACAGGTTGTCTTCTTGATCTCCTGAGCTAATGCACAGACTCCTGGTGCCACGGCTCTATTATCTATATTGAAGATTCACCATACCACTAATATGGAAGCCTGCTGCCATGGATGGTGAGGGTGGGTGGCAGATCTATCTAGTCCTTTGCCTCAAGTGGCAAAATATTTTGGGACAGCCCTGTACAAAACAAACAACTGTGCCTCAGGGAGGGTCAGGTCTGATTCTTCCAACTCACCTTGCGCTGATGCCTCAGTACAAACCAAAGACCAGAATTCTACCTCCCCCAAGCTGCTGTTTAACTGACAGTTAACTGAAGTATAGGAGCAGCTATTTTGGTTTTTTTCCAAGAGCATTTTGCTTCTTAGTGTTCTTTTTTTTTGGTATCCAAAAAAACACATCAGGAGGCCCCCAGAGGGTCCTGTTTCCTGGCTTTTTCTTTAATATCCTTGACCCTGGCTACACACGACTGGGAGGTGGGCAAAGGTCTTTGTTTTGTCTTACAGATGAGGAAGACCCAAACAGCATCTTCTCCTTCTTGACACCATTAGGAGGAGGCCCTGTGTGATGTGGATTGTGACCTTCTGGCTTAGAGCCTAATAAATATGTTAGTGTAGTTATCTGGGTTTCTGCTATTTCTTCATATAACAGGATGGAATTTAAGAAATATAATCCTTCTGGCATTTGAAATTCCCATCAGCAGACTCTTCCTGCTGGGAGGTTAACTGAGATGACAGAGAAGCATTCACAAGCACTCTTGTGCGTAATTCTCTCTTTCTCTCTCTCTCTCTCTCTCTCTCACACACACACACACACCAAGGCAATGGCGTCACTAGGGTTGGCGTCACCCGGTGCAGTATCTCATGGTGTCATCCCCTCCATTGACCTCTTCCCATACTACACTATACAGAATCCTTAGTGAAGTTTGTTGTACTAATTTACTTATAAATCGTAATTCCCGTATATCACCGAATGTAATGGCATCAGTTGTGACATAAACAAGTAGCAAAATTAAAATTATATCTTTAAATTACAGTATCATATGCACAGCCCAAATGTATTTACATGTGCATAGTTTCATGTAATTAAAGTGAAAAATTGGTAAGATGTGACGGTTGAAAGAAAATTTAATAAGAACTTTATAAATTTGAAAAATTAAAAACACTGCAAATGCTGCTTGGATCCTGCCACTAGTACAAGGGAGGAAAACCATTTTGAGGTGAAGGTAGGACTGAGTAATCTGTGGCCTTCCAAATGTTCTTGTATTCTACATCCATCATGCCAAGCCATCCTGGACAGTGCTGAGGGTTAAAGGGAATAATAGTCACCAACACATATCTCTTGGATATGTGTTTGGAATAAGCACTCATTTGTTTGGAAGAAAAGAGAGTTCTGGGTATCTATCTGGACATAAAGGTAAATTGACTGCCTCGGGTCTCAGTTTGGGGAGAAAGGCTGCATATAAATGAAATAAAAAAATAAAGTAAATAAACAAAATATGGTTGCTGACTGTCTGGCAATGGAGATGTTTCTCCTTTGTAAAACAGGTGGAAACTACTAAAGACATTACCGCACGAACCCTGTTCTTTCTGCACCTATGGGCCCAAAGAGACAGCCCTTTAAAGCTGCCACCTGAGTGGCTTCAAAGCACAGCGTTTTGATGCCGCATGTCATGAAGCCATCCTGAAGCCACTTGGAACTTGGGCAGCTGCCCAGACGTGGGTGGCTTCATGACACTCTGACAGTGAGATATTTACACGCTGCTAGAGCATCATGAAGCCATGATGGGGCCACAGCAGGGCTGGCAAAGCCAACTGATAGGAGAAGCCCACGGAAATGGCTCCATGACACTTTACCCATTGGAGAAGGACAGCAGAAGCGCCCAGTGGTGTGATCCCCGATCGTGCAATTATTCCAGCTTAAGGACGGGAGGATAGCAGAAGGATGCTGTCCCTCCCGTGTGATATTCTCCAATCAAGATCATCACATAGGGTAAAAGCATTAAGGAAGTGTATTGTTACCATCATTCTTGTGCAATCGGGGAAAAGATTTTATATGATGTCATTCTCTTATTGTTCTTGTAACGTCCTCAAAACGTCATTCTGCTGGAATAACCCATTAACGATAAAAAAGCGTGAATGGCTTGGTGATCACAATTCGTTTGTGGTACTGCAGAACGTATGAAAGACAATTACGTTTCTATAGCGATATATAGACAATTCACCAATCTATCCGGGTATTCTGCCAGAGTGCAGTTCGGCATAAACGCTTCCTGTGTCACACAGGAGGGTTATGAAAGTGGCAAGAGATTAACCGGTTTCCCACCCCCTCACAATTCCTACCCTAATGAGATGTGTTCTGAGGCTCACAGGGTCACTCTCGTCCCATCTGCGCAGGTGCGAAATCTCTCAAGAATGAGAAACAAATGCTAAAGGCTGCCGACGTGTGGAAATCAATTGCACTATTTGCCGCCCTTGAATCATTAATGAAGCATTATTGTGACCCATGTGTGAAAGTAAGTGTTTTAATATCACAGTTGTGTTGTTCTTGCTCAATAACGATAGCATAACACTACAAAGCTGGGAAAAGCCCTGTGTGATAATCTTCAATGAAAATAAATACCTGAAACTAGACTTCAGGGGCACTGCAGCTACTGGTCAGAGACGTCATTGTTTAGTATGTTATCACCAAAGGCACATTTTTCTGGCTGTAGTCATGGTTCAAAAGCCATGTGCAATAATCTCCATAGTTACTTTCCTAACTCTACCACAGCTGCACTAACCCAGAGGTGGGAATGGCTTCTAAAGGTTGTTAGACTGCAGCTCCTCTCATGCCCGGCCAGCATAGCCTATGGTGAGGAATTCTGGAGCTGTAGTGAAATGACTTCTGGAGGGCCACATGCAGCCCTCCCAAGGTTGTTGGACTGCAACTCCCCTCAGCCTTGGCCAGCATAGCCAATAGTGGGGAATTCTGGAGCTCTAGCCCTCTTTCTCCCAGATGAGACAAAAGTACCAGGTCAGCACTGAAAGCAATAAGAGTGCCAAGAGCCGAACCTGGCACCTGTGGCAAACCCATTCACCCTGTTGGCAGGCCAGGCTGAACTATAGTTAATCACAGGCAATTCAAGAATTAATAACAGGAAACAAGATGACAAAATCATAATTTAATCTCCAGCTAAGTATGAACATGAAATACACTCATTTGTTAGAAGGATGAGAGATGGGGAGGCTAAGCAGTCACTGACTACCTCTATCCCTGTTTCTTTCTGAAAACTGATTTATTGTACAACTAATTTGTTGCAAACTGCTAGGAAGAATTTTCTAGTTTTCTTGACCAGACATAAAGCCAATGAGTGTGGAATGTGGAGATGGTTTAGGAGACTTTGGCAGAATGGAAAAGATGTAAATGCACCCACTCTTCTGCTTTTAGAATTCTTGTGAATTTGCACCAGCTCAAGAATGGATTCCTTGCCAACGTTCCTCAACCTGGTGCTCTCCAGATGTTTTTGACTGCAAGCTCCATACTCCCAAGTGAGTACAGCCATGCTGGTGGGGATGACAGGAGTCATGGCTCAGCACACGTGAATGGTGCCAGGTCTGGGAAGGCTCTTTGCCTACTTTCAGAAGGAAGGCAAATTGATCTTCCCATCCGTTACCATTCAAGCGTCTTTAAATTTGAAGACTCTTGCAAGCACAGTGTGTAGGTATCAATATTCTCCATGTCCTCAATTGAGTTTTTTCCTCAAGTAAATGTGTGCAACATAGACTGCAGACACCCTTTATTATTCCTGGCAGGGCTCATTGGCAACAGCTGTCTTATTATTTCTCTGCACCTGATCCTTTAGTACATTTTTGACTGATAATTCCTGAGAAGGCCCAACTACACGGAAATCTCAATGGTCCCATTTTAGCAGGTCATTTCAGGGGGGCTCAGCTCTCCTCCAGCCTAGCCTTGGGGATGGTGAGACTCTTTTATTCCTGGTCCATAGTCCCAGACTCAGAAAACTGGCTCCCAAACCTAATTGTGCCAGAGGGTATATAGACAGTAGAGTTGGCACTTTGTATCTCAAACCTGAATCTTTAAATCTCCTCTTGAAATAACAGTTCCATGATTTCAGCTAACTGCTCCCTTATCAGCCCTGCCAACCAAAGCCCTGGACTTGAGCAAGACACCCAAAATGCTGCATGATAGGTTAGGGGAGAAGAATGGCAAGACCAGTAGGGAAATGGTGGGAGCAGCCATGGCTTGCTGGGGGGAAAAATAGACAATACCCACTGTCAAGGTTGCTACCTGCACACACAGTGAAACTGATGCACAAAAAGCATAAAAATGTGTTACACGTAGTTTCCTAGATCAAAGTGATCTCCATACTTCATATTCATCACATAGGAAGGAGCAAAAGCAGCACGCACAGCCTCAGAATAAATTAGCGCATGCAGATACTGTAACATCACAGCAGTGCTATCTCAATGCAACTGCCAACCTGATTTGGCTCTGTAGCCAGGCATTATCCCAAACTGTTTCCTTTTGTCATTGCCCAGGTACACTTTCCTCCCAAGTCATAGCAGAAAAAGTTTTAGCAGGTGACTGCTGTTTAGGAGAGTTGTGTGGACTTTGCAATTTCATGCAAGAATTGACTCTTCCCTCCAAAGAACAAAATGAAACGCAGAAAATTATACTGGTTACAGATACAGAATTTAGCTTACTGACATCTGCTTGTTTGCTTTAAAAAATAATTTTGTAGTTCTAGGGAATGAAAATACTTGTTTGAAAGTATATGGTTAATACTTATTAAAATCTCAGATGCCCAAAAGGTATGGTATTAAGATTTCCAGGGATTCAAGTGGGGGGAGGGTTAGTATCTAGAATGTTGCTCCTTTTTTTCTCCACAAATAGCTTGAGCAGAATAAATTATGCACAACAGTGAGTGAGGAGGGGGAAGAGAAGTATGGAAATAGAGAAGAATTCTGAAAATATGCTTGATTTTGCACAGTGTATACAGCACATAGGATCCACCTTTCTTGACATATTGCTTTTTCTAAACTTCAGGGTATATATAGTTCAGTTTGTATACTCCTGGTAACACAGCCATACCATCCTTTCTAAACGCACCAAGCCCAGCTTAAAAAAATTCATCCTGCAATTCACAGTTCTTACCTGAACAGTTAATTCCCTGATCCCAGTATCCCCACCCCACCCCACCCCAAATGTGTTGTATTGAACATATGGCTTGGGGAAAAAATAGCCATATTGTACTCACAACATCATTAGTACTTCAAACAGTGTTATGAGATTTCCCCAGCATTTGTCCTTTTGCCTCCAGAAATCTTCCATCCTACCAAGCATCCCCGGGAGTGCTGAGTCCCACTTGAAGAAACAGTATCAGCCCCATTTTGAGAGCTTGGACCACTGGACTTGTAGCCTATAGAGTCCCATCATTTCCCCCCTGGCTCATTCCCTTACTTTGGAGATAACTTCGCAAACATGACCAGCTGACAAAATGCAGCAGTTAAATGTGGAGGAAGAATTCTACACTCGTAGTAAACGCACTCAAAGCTGTTTCTTCTCAAATTTTTAAGTGCAACTGTCAGATTCTCAGAGAGCTGTGGACTGCTGTATTCTGCTTTGGCAGATGATGCTATTTTTTTTATTCCAAATTGTCTCTAAAAAGTGAGATTTTTCTAGCCCTCTGGTGCAGTTTGCTTCCAGAAAAAGAATGTCTAGTTGCTCAGGATTCAGCCTGACTTTCTACCAGTGAATCCACAGGCCTCCCTTGCAGTGGCATCCCCATCTCAGCTGGATGGCAGTCTGGACTTCCCTGAAGAGGCTGGAGCTTAGAGACAATCCTGGCAGTTTCTGGGGTGATCTCAAAGTGCTTGCATTTCCCACGTGGATCTGGAGAGGCACTGCGTCTGCTTGCCCCTTGTTCCAGGAGACCACCATCTGTTTCTGAGCTAGAAAGGGAAGTGGCCAGAAGGGGCATGGTAGCTGCCTTTGGGATGATGGTCCGAGGATGTTTCACAGGCATCCGGCTGAAGTGGCCCCTGGACTGCTGGCTGATTGTGGCATCTGTGTCAAGTAGAGAATCCTTTGGTTTGGTGTTGGCTCTGCTGTTCAGCTCTGAGTGAGAAGGAAGAGGAAACAGAGAGAATTGGGGAATGAGATATCTCTTTTAATGTATCATACTACTTGCCTAAAAAAGAAGACGAATCAGCAGCAGCAGCAGCAGCAGCAGCAGCAGCAGCAGCAGCAGCAGCAGCAATGTTTGTTAAAGAGTTAGCTCTTCACTCAATACCCTGCAAACACCAGTATCGTGTTTCCTACAATGCTAACCAAATGCCTCTAGGAAGCTCTGTAACAGTTCCCCCCAAAGAATATTGGGAATTGTAATTGGCAGAAGTGCAGAGGATTCTGCTAGAGATGGACAAGTTGCATACCTGTAATTGTAAATCCAATCAAACCTTCCCTGATGAAGAAGCCAGTGAAGCTTCAAAAGCTTTCAACATGTATATTGTGCATTTTGGTTGGCCAATAAAGGTATCTCTGTTTGGTAGGTTTTTGATTGGATTTGCTAAATGGCCAACATGGCTACCCTTGGATGTTACCTGTAACTGTAGTTCTTTAAATGGTCATCTGTGAACTCATACAACTGGGTTATCCTGCACCTGCACCTTGCACCTTTTGGAGCATTCTATAGTATTCTAAAGTGTTTTGGTGATAGCCCCGGCCACCTCTACCTGCCCTATATAAGGGGCTTTCTGCTGAATCCCACCAGTGCAATAGGATACCAATGCAGACATCCAGAGGCACAAGCAAGACACAATGAGGGGAGGATACATGGGGTTGTGTGATTTCACAGATGATCACTCAAAGAACTACAATTACAGGTATGCAACCTGTCCTCCTTCTTTGTGGTTTCTGTGACTCACACAACTGGAAGACAAGCACATTACAAGATGTAGGAGGTGGGAGTGTCTGTGTAACCAAGCCAATGTTAAGGAAATAAACCATCAATAACATAAGCACAACTCCCTGCTGCACTAATCATATACTGTAACAACATGACAGTGTCACCATAGTTTCAAAGGGAGAAAAACCTGAAACAGTAAAAACATAGTACTGAAATACAGCTGGATTCAAAAACATTCAGCAACATGGAGCAGAAAGTTGAATTCAATGACACAATCATGCAAGGTATGAATGATGTACAGCCTTCCCAAACACAGTATCAGCTTAAGACTTCGAGTCCACTTTCTAATGTGAAATAAATGTCATAGTCTGAGATCAAGTAGTCATGTAGCAAGGATCCTCAATTGAAACCACTCTAGTGGTTGAACCTGAATTGGAGAGTCTTTCTGAGCCAGTTTGTAGGACAAGTGCATAGTCTACGCCACCCATTTTGAGAAGTGTTGTGAAGAAATAGCAGTCCCTTCCCTGAAGCTGAGTAGCAAATAAACAGTATGGCAGAGTTGTGGAAGACTGCGCTTCTGTCCACACAGAAGGCAAAAGCCCTCTGAACATCAAGGTCGTCTGAAGTCTGAAGTGGGGTTATGGAATAGTGAAGGCAGCACAATGTCCTGGTTCAAATGAGAGGAGGATACCACTTTTGGTAAAAAGATGATGTCAGGCCTCAACACAACCCTGTCTGGATCATAGAATCATAGAATAATACAGTTGGAAGAGACTGCAAGGGCCATCCAATCCAACCCCCTGCCATGCAGGAAATCCAAGGGGCCATTCACATTACCTTTTACACTGGTTTTGAAATCGATTCTTCCACGTGAAGTTCATATTGGGCCCGATTCTGTCACAATCCATGTCGAGGCTTCCACAAAGAAATGCCCCTTACCCTGGGGTATCCAGAATCAGGCTAAAATCCGTCTTTTCTCAAAAGACCCGGGTTCCGTGAAATATGAACTTGCCCTTGATCATATTTGGGGCAAATTCAGGGAGGGATTAAGGTCAGAGGACGGGCAGAGGTCAGAGCTCTGAGGGGGAGGAGGAAAGAGCCGAAGGAAAAAGGGGAATCTAGAGGAAAGGGTGACAGGATGCAAAAAGGGGAAATCAGGGTGACTTTTGGGCTGCAAAGGGCTGTCAGAGGGAGGTGGGGGGAGTGGAGAAAGTGATGGAGGAGGAGGAGGAGGAAGGAGCCCTGGGAAGAAGGGAACCATGGAGGGCATCCTATATTGGAGCAGGAGGATGAAGGAGCCAGGGCAGCTCAGAGGGAGGTGAGGGTCGGAAGGAAGGAGGAGGAGGAGGAGGATTGCCCAGGGAAATAGGGCTGTGGGGCCAAGCTGGGGGATGTAGGGAAATGGATGCAGCAGAAGCAGCCTCTTTTGACAATTTATGCACATGATTTTTTGGGAGCTTGCTTGTTCTACTTTCATTTCCTCTTGCTCCTGGATTATTATTATTATTAGTAGTAGTAGTAGTAGTAGTAGTGTTATATGCGGATGCTACAGTCAGAATGCCTGCGCTGCATTTCCCTTTTATTCCCAATTGATTCCATGGGTCAGTTGGAACTGACAGGTCACTCTCTCTCAGCCTCAGTGGAAGGCAATGGCAATGCTCCTCTAGCAGGAGGAAAGGGGTCAGTTCAGTTCAAGTCAAAGGTAGGGCACGAACGGTGCTCCCATCAGGCACCTTCCCTCCCCCCTTTTATTTTTTTAAAATTATTTTTGACAAAATATGCACATTTTTTTTTCTTGAGGCAGATATATAGATGCATAGAACATGGCTAGCTGCTTGTTCACTTTCCCTTCTATTTGCTGGCTTCCAGCAAAGGGGAAATGTTGCAAATGGGCTAGTCTTTTTTTCCTTTGCAAATCAATCCCACAATTCGAATGTTACATTTGTTGCTCTTGTCAATTAGGCAATTGGCAAAATGATACATGCTTTTGCTACTGTCTCTTCAGGGGTAGCCCTGAATTGCTTTTAAAAGCAAAAAAGAATGCATGACAATCGCATCCTTTTCTGGCATTTCCAAGGTGAGATATTTTTATTTTTATTTTTATTATTATTATTATTATTACATGTGTAAGAGGCATTCTTGGGTGGCAAGGAGTGGGGGATACATGATGCATTAACTTGCATTTTGGGGTTGAAAATGGGGCCAAGGGCAGAATATAACCTGCACTGACCCAAATGCCCCCCCCCCCACACACACACAAAAGAGAAATTTTAAATATTGACAAAATGTGCGCACTTTGGGGCATTTTGTGCATGGCTCTTTAAAAAAAAGGAGGGAGGGAATCACACTTCCGATGCCCCTGCAAACGTCACCTATGACGATCGCTTGATTGACAGCAGGCGCCTTCAAGTTAAACCCTATAAGGCATTCAGGTTAAAATGCCCCTCAAATCTAGTGGGCACTTCCTAACGGAGAGATTTGTGGGAGCGGCATCCAGATCTACCCAGTTCCATCCATGTTAAATGAACCAGTGGGAATGGGGCCCAAATCAAATATTATTATTTTCGTCCACACTTGCTAGTTGGATTTGTTATATTGTGTATACTGTGATGGTTTTATCGGTATTTTGTAATATTTTATTGAAGTTTTATTTGTATTGCAATTTTTATTCCCATGTTTTCTTGTTATTGCAATTCGTGTTATACACCGCTTTGATCATTTGGAAAAGCGGTTAACAAATAAAATTTATTATTATTATTATTTATTAAAGCATCCCCGACAGATGGCCATCCAGCCTCTGTTTAAAGACCTATAAGGAAGGAGACTCCACTACACTCCAAGGGAGTTTGTTCCACTGTCGGATAGCTCTTACCGTTAGGAAGTTCTTCCTAATGTTGAGGTGTAATCTTTTTTCCTGGAGCTTGCATCCATTGCTCCAGGTCCTAGTCTCTGGAGCAGCAGAAAACAAGCTTGCTCCCTCCTCAATATGACATCCCTTCAAATATTTAAATAGTACAATAATAATAATAATAATAATAATAATAATAATAATAATAATAATAATAATAGGATTTATTTATATGCCGCCCAATCCCTGGGAATCCGGGCGGCTTACAACAGAAGGGATAATAGACAGTTCCCTGGCCTCAAGCTTACAATCTAAAAGACACAACACAAAAGGAGAAGGGAATGGTGGTGGGAGGGGAGGGGATCAGGTCCAGCATTCTTCTCTCCCTCTGAAGCCTGGACCAAGGCAGATGGACTGGAGGGAGGGCTCTTCTTCTTCAGGCTAACCCTGATGGAGCTGGGCCTGCCTGGTCAACTCCCCCAAAGGCTGGAAGATGCCAGTTATGGAGGGAGGAGTCTCTTCTTCCAGGCTAGCCCTGATGGAGCTGGGCCGCCTGCTCAACTCCCTCATAGGCCTCTCTTAACCTTCTCTTCTCCAGGCTAAACATCCCCAGCTCCCTGAGTCTTTCCTCATAGGGCATGGCTTCCAGACCCTTCACCATTTTAGTTGCTCTCCTTTGGACATGCTACAGTTTCTCCACATCCGTTTTAAATTGTGGTGCCAGAACTGGACACAATATTTGAAGTGGGGCCTGACCAGAGCAGAATAGAGTGGCACTATTTCTTCCCTTGATCTAGACACTATACCTCTATTGATGCATTGTCCTTGTTAGCTGCCGCATTGCATTGTTGACTCATGTTTGTCTGGCATGACTTGTTTCTCTGAAACCGTGTTTCTTTTTGGAAGAATCAATTCTGAAGTGTGTCCAATAAGTGGGAATGCCAGATCAGAACTGATTCTTTCTGAGTAGAGGAACAAATGGCAGAGGGGTGTGTACCATCCCTCCTCACAGTTGTCACCCCCCCCCCCACTAGTGCTGCCTTTTTCGATTACACACACACACACACACACACACACTAAAAGTAATTAAAAAATCAATAGATTGGTCAAACAACTACCACAAAGGCAAATAGTTGCTAAACCATTCTATCAATTTTTCAATATACAGTAGAGTATCGATTATCCAACATAAATGGGCGGGCTAATAGTTGGATAGCCGAAAATGCTGGGTAATCCGTAGGGTCCAACAAAAGCCTTGAAATCACTATGAATTGCAAACGTATTGAAGTTTTATTACAGTAACAGTAAAAGTAACGTTGCAGTAACGTTATAGGAATAACATTGCAATGTATAAACAGTCCTCTAAAAATGTAAAGAAATCACTGATCAACATTGTGATGTACAATATGTACTGTATAAACAGTTCAGTCCTTTGAAAATGTAAAGAAATCACTGAGCAGCGACGTTGGATAATCTGGAATGTTGGATAATCAAAGGTTGGATAATCAAGACTCTACTGTATATCAAAAACAATGTGTCCCCCACTTTGCTCTCTTCCCCAGCCTCCACGCTTTGTTCCCAGCCTTACATCCATCCTCCTTCTCCTCCTCTCCACTCCCAGGACTCCAAGCTCTGTTCCCTGCCTCGCCTTGATGATTGACACTAATGATTGACATTTATTTTGAATCAGTGCCAAATTGGGACCCTTCCTTCTTCTTCATCTTCCTCCTGCCTCCTTCTTCCTCTTCCTCCCCCTCACACTCTCTCAGCCTCCAACAACAACACCTCCTCCCCCCCAAATTTACAACCCGGGCTGCCTGGGCTGCCGCTTACGTCACAGATGATTGAAAGGGGATTCTGAAGAAGTGTTGTCAGTGGGGATGACAATCGGGCTAAAAAAATGCAATTACACTGGGTAAGGGGGGGGGAAGCTTTCATAGTGGGAACAAGGGACCTTTTTGAATTGCTTTCTAAAACGGAGCAAAGACGAATCAGGAAACTATTCAAACTGCCAGTGGGAATGACCCCACAGAGACCACAAAGGAGAACTGCAGTCCCACTCACACAGAATGACAGCTCTTAAGTTTCCCTGGAGATAAGAAAGGACTATTAAGCCATCTTAAATTTATGGTGTAGAAATGCCTAGGGTCCTCCCTCAAGGTTGTATTTTAATCTGTTTTTGTTGCTCTTTTCATTTTGTTCTTCCTCTGTACTACTAGCCTCTTTTAAGATGAATGCTGTGACTCTTCCACAGTCCCTTGTATTGAGTAAGGGAGTACATTTACACTGGAAACAGAACCTAGCTTGCTGCCACTAAAAACAGTACCTAGCCCAGTACTTCTTAAGTAATCTGATATGATGAACCAGCAGCTTTCCCACCCAATATGCCAGAGATTTGTGCTTATTGGCTATAGCTATTTTTTCTTTCTTTCCTGGAAACATGTTGTAGAGCAACAGCCCATGGCTTGCAGATAGGCACAACTCCACAGACCATCATCTTGAGTAGCCAACTCTTTCTTCCTAGAAAGAGAGGAAATTTTCTATAGTTTCCCATTGGATGTTTGGGATTATCACTGGATCTTCTCCCTCTGATGATATTATATTAATTCATACAATAGTTGGTTTGGGCACTTCAGCTGGTAATTCCAGTAATGTGAACACAGGCTTAGATCCATAAGAGCCTATGATGGATGCTGGATAACAAACTGAATCTTAACCAGACGTGATAGAACAGAAGTGTTCTTTGTCAGCAGGTAAGGTCCAAAACACACTGCAGAAATAATCCAGTTTGAGACTGCTTTAACTGCCTTGGCTCAATGCTAGGAAATTCTGAGAACTGTAGTTTTATGAGACATTTAGCCTTCTCTATCAGATAGCTCTGGTGCTACAATAAACTACAATTCCTAGGATTCCCAGGGCAGTAGAAGTGGTCTCAAACTAGATTATTTCTGCAGTGTGTTTTGGACATAAGTAATAGGATCTCAGACTCCTTTGGATAGATAATCCCCCTTGGGGGCAAAAAAGGAGAGTTTTATATTTTGGGAGTGTTCCTGGAATCAGCTGTGCTGGTGGTTACACAGATGGCAGATGGCACAGAGTACTTTTGTCCAGCTGAGGCTAGTTAACTAGCAGTGCCTGTTTCTGGCAAAGACAAGCATGTCTGCAGCCATACATGCCTTACTTACATCAGCAGTGGATTATTGTCTCCAACAGGTTTTAAATTAGACTGTCTTTGAAAAACCTTAAATTTCTGCTGGTGCAAATCATCTGGATTAAACTTTGGAGCAGCACTAGTATTTGGGAGCATATGGAGCTACTGTTATGATTCCAGTGAGACTGATTCATTTCTGGGCTCAGTTCAAAACACTAGTCTTAGCTTCCAGAGTAGTATAGCAGCACCTTCATGTTTTTTCCCCTTGCTGTACTCCAATGCCTTTTTGTTGCTTTTGTGTGGAAATATACTGAATTTATATTTTGATGTTAGCTGTCTTGAGCCTTTCTTCCTATGTGCAAAGGGAGAGTATCTCTCCTCTCCTGTCCTTCCTGGTATGAACTGTTGGTTACAGGGAGTGTAACCAACTTTAAGACATATGGTTTTCTTTAATGTTAACATGTTTTTAAATATCTAAAAGGAAGGACTGATGTACCAACAGAAGCAATCTAGGCAGCTTTAGATTTAGGAATGGCAATGAAGCAGCATTAAATCTGAGACGTGGATTCCATACCCCTTTGCAGTATCTAGACAGAGATAGTATAAGGGTGCCAAAAGGTTATTGATTTCACTAGGATATTAATTTTTTTGTGGTGGTAGGAACAGTGAGGCTGCTGGTTTGAACTTGTTCCATACAAGATGTTTTCCTCAAAATATAAAGTATTATTCCTTAAAAGACTGATCTCTACAGGGAGGGAAAAAATTACCTACGGTGCCTCCGCTTTCAGGGAAGTGTGTTTCCTCCATGCTTTCCTTCTGCCTGTCCTCAGTGCTAGAACAATCCTCAGGCACATCTTCCTCCTCATCCAGATACAACTTGGAAGGATTCTTCTGTTGGAACAAGCCAAGTGAGTTATTGTATTCAGCTCTCCTAGCCCTTTTATAACAGTGTGGCTACTGCAAGAAAATTATAAGTGAAGGATCCAGGAGGTAAGAATCTGAAATAATCCTATTGGTTTATATGGCAGCAGGGGTAGGGAATGTATATTTCAATCCAAAAAAATTAAAACCCAAGTGACATATTTGGTCTCTTGTCATAGAAACACTACCAAGACTAGGCTTATAAAATTTTCCCCATGGAAACATCCATGTCGACTGCATTTTCTTTTCAAAATTTCGATGTTGTTACTCCTACTTGATATAACTTTTATAATGCTTGGCTTCTTTTATGTGGTTTTGATGAGACAAAATTTAGATATACTTAAAGATTTTAAAAGAGTAAAAAATGAAGTTCCCCACCCACAAATAATTTTTAGATTTAAAAAACAAACAAACAGATTCTCCACTGATGTAAAAACACTAACATCTTTAGTTGGGTTTGTAGGACAGATCTCCCACTATGCATATGATGTTGGGGGGGGGGGGGAGAGGTACTAAAATATGTGTACCCAAAGATTCCTGGAAGCAAAGTCTTGTAGTAACCTTAGGACCTGTTATTCATAGGATTAGCAATTTTAGAGCCAAGTTACATACTGAGCAGATTCACATGGTGCAGCTGTGCTAGACCATATAAATCTGTATAAATATACAAGGGGATGTAAATCTTTGTAAATTTAATTCTCACAGTCAAGAATGAAAAAATGTACAATTTCTCCCCAGCCATAATAAATTGTGGAACACTGCACAGTTTTTGAAAAGTATTGGCCAGTTGGGACTTATTCTGTACACATGCGGCGCATGCATGCGCACACACACACACACACACGTACAAATGTATGTGGCATTTTTAGTGCCAAAAATGACATTTCCTGTGCTAAAAACAGCATATTCTGAACAGAAAATAATACTTCTGTGCAGAAAGCAATGTCTGTGCAGAAAACAAGTTTCTTGAACAGAAAAGCTGAATGTTCTGCACAGAAAATGGCATTTTTTATGCACACACACACACACACAACCTATATGCATTCACTGGTCCAGATTAAGTCCTAACCCGTGAAAATTTTCCGGACACTCGCAAAACCAATTTTTGGGCCATTTAAAAACTATTTTAAAATATTCTTTCCATTCCTATTGCGCACCATATCTCAGACAGGAAATGACATGTTTGAATGTTCTGCCATTAAAAAAACAACAACCCAGGTCCCTGCATTAATAAAGTAACAAGTTAAAACAAACTTTTCTAGGCTACGGTGTGTGTAGTTTGAACAAGAGATTCCTTTACTAGGTTCTACACTTGAGCTGTTATATTGAATTCAACAGAGGATCCACCTAGTTAGTACTATCAGCCTCAACTAGCCACAATCCTAAGGCTGCAATCCGTCATGGCTCAACATAGCTTAGTGGTTCTCTCACTATGCAGAGTCAGGTACCATCCCCTGGATGGTATTTTCACAATCTTCACTATAATGCTTTCCCCTTTCTGAATATCACTATTTTGAAATAGGAATATCTATACCCCTAGAATAGAGAAATGCAGAAGCTGCTCAAACAATGGAGTCCTTCTATCCGGGAGCCCTACCCCTCCTTACCTCAGAAGACACATCAAGATCTCTTTCGTTGCTTGAAAGAGTATCATTGGCATTTGCTTCTTTCAATGAGTTTTCACGTTCACAAAGTCCCGTCAAAGGTAAGTCATCCATCCCAAAGATCCTTTCATAGTTCAGAATGAGAAACTCAACCAGCTGGGACTGGTACGCTGAGTCCACCAGACTTGACAGGGAAATGTCGTTGCTAAAGGGAGGGTGGATTAGTGTTGGGCCAAAGATGATCCCCAGATTGTTGGGAGACATCTTGTTCTCTTCGTATTTTTCAGCCACCCTTACAGAGATAATAAGAGAAATGAAGCAACTTAGGTTCACTGAATATTTGCTTTGATTTGAATATTGATTAAGAGCAGAGTTGTTATGGATCTGACATGGTTATGCTGCATTTTCAATGGCGTTGATAGGCTTATTACCTTAACCTTTAAAATAAACATGTCCATTGTTTGTGGATATAGGAAGGAGGTACTGCTTACTGGTCTTTCATCACACACACACACTGTCCAATTCATCATGTGTGACTGCATAAATACGTATTCATACATGAGCACACTTATGAATGCATGAGTGTGTACATATGTCTCCAGGTGTGCATAAGTTTGCACGCATAGACATGAGAGTACATACAGAGGTAGACATATATATATAAGCATGAATGCACATGGGCATGTAAGAGCATGATCACATACATGCATATGCCAGTATTTGTGTACATGTATGAACATCCATGTGTGAGTGCACATGTGCATACATGTATGTGCATGAGGTGCTCCCCAGCCCACTACAAAATACTGATCAATCAATACAAAATACAGGTCAATACAAAATACAGGTTATTAAGAGATAGAAATTCTGCATATGTCAAGATGACAACCTAAGCTTCTGGAAGAGCATATGACTCAGATTAAACATGTAAATTGCCCTTCTCTAACTATGTGCCTTCCAGGTTTGTTGCACTGAAAGTCCCATTATCCCCAGCCAGGAGAGAAGTACCACATTTGGGAATTAAACAATATAATCAAAGATAGGTCTGCAGTTCATGAGTATGATCGATAGTCTTAGTTCCTGTACCTATGGTTAAATATAATAAATGTTGCTGGATTGTTATATCCTTCTTCTTGGTCCTAAAAAGCACTTTCATAGTGGCCTCAATTCCAACCAATTCATCACATCTGCTCTTTCCTGCAAGACAAGAACAAGTAGTCTGCCCCATTACCTGTACAAGTGAGCAATGAGGTGTCGTAAAGTGTTGTAATTTGTTGCTGGCAATTTGCTCAGTAAGTCCTTTGCGCTCTTGATGGGATCTACAAGTGTCTCAGAATCATCCCCTGATCTGTCTTCGAGTCTCTGTAAATTCCTTGAGAGGGCCATGAAATCATCATAAAGCTCGAAAGGGAGCACAGGGCTAGAAAGCTGTTTAACAAGAACAGAGAACAAAGTTGCTTGGCTGCAAATATTGTTCCCACTAGGCTATCCCATTTGTGAGATGTTTAAACACAGAGTCCCTATCCTCAGAATGTTGTATGTCTCAGTATGTAAGGAGAACATCAGGGACTGTCTACAAGCAGTGGCATCACTAGGGTTGGCATCAGTTGGTGTGGTAATTCATGATGTCACACACACACACCCATTGACCTCCTCCCATACCACACCATACAGAATCCTTAGTAATATGATCCTTCTGGCATTTGAAAATCCCACCAGCATATTCTTCCTGCTGGGAGGTTAACTAAAGATGACAGAGAAGCATTCACAAGCACTCTTGTGTGTATTCTCTCACCCACCCACCCCTCTCTCTCACACACATAAACACACACACCAGAGCAGTGGCGTCACTAGGGTTGGTGTCACCTGGTGCAGTATCTCATGGTGTCCCCCCCCCCCCCCCCCGATCTCTTCCCGTACTACACTATATAGAATCCTTAGTAATATCTGTTGTACTTATAAATCATAATTCCCATATATCACTGAATGTAATGGTAATAGTTGGGACATAAACAACTAGCAAAATTAAAATTATACCTTTAAATTACAATATCATATGCACAGAATAAATGTGTTTACATATACATAGTTTCATGTGGTTAAAGTGAAATTTTGGTAAAATTTGATATTTTTTAAAGAAAAATTTTAAAAGGTAAAAAAGTAAAAAAATTAAATTTAAAATTATAAATTTTATTTTTTAAAACAACCTGGGGCCTCTCCTTTCTCCTACCACAGAGCCTTACTCCACCTACACCACCTCTTCAGCAATTTAAATGAAGATGTTCAAGGAACAGTGTTATCACCTCACCTGGTGCAGTCCGCACCCGCTTAGTGATGCCACTGGCCACAAGACAGGTGGTTTTCCTATAACTAAGGAGTTTATCACATGAGACTAGTAAAGCACAATTACAGCAGGATAATACTTTTTGGAAGGTACTTATCTTTCAACTTTCATTAACAGAAAAAAACATACATGAAAAGCTGTTCCCCACCAATGTTTGAAATGATAAGCAACAACAGGAGAGACATGAAGCCATGTGATAAGTATCTGTCAAATACAATATTATCCTACTGTAATTATGCTTTATTAGCCTTGTATGATAAACTCCTTCTATTCTTTGAGGGATCTTCTGTGGAGCTTCAGAAATGGGTCTTGCTGTTCAGGCACGGAACACCTTTTCAAAAAGGTTCTCAACCTTTTGAGAGTGGAGAGGGCATCTGAGAAGGCACAGCGCATAGTAGGTATATATGTATTTGCCTGAGAAGGGAGTGAATACTTTCTTGTTTGTTGTTGTTAGCTATCTTCAAACTGGCTCTGACTTACAGTGACCCTCTCCTAGAGCTTTCTGGGTGAGGTTTTTTTTCCAGAGGTGGTTTGCCATTGTCCTCCTAAGACATGCAACTTGCCTAAAGGGTTTCCATGGTGGACAGGCTTTTGAATCATGGTATCCCTAGAGCCACAGTCCAGTGCTCAAACTACTGTACCAGTTTGGTTCTTGAATACCTTCTTACCCAGTTGCTTTCCACTACCTACCAGATGGATAGGTAAGGTGGCCTCAAGACACCTTGTGTCCCCCAGTTTTGGGGGGGAAAGGTGAGGTATAAATAAAAGTGATTATGATGATGATGATGATGAGAGGAAGGTAAAGTGGTGGCAGTAGAGGATGCTGATGCTGATGAGGAACAGCAGCAGCAATAGCTGCAGTGGCAGTGATAGCAGATATAGCAGTGGGGGTAGCAACGGCAGAAGAAGGCCAATTTCCAGCCCTGGTCTCTTCTCTCCTCTGATATGCCACAATTGGTGGGGGGAGGGGAGAAAGCTTTTTTTCCCCGTGGTGAGAAGAAATAACTTTGCAATAAACACCTCCAATCTCCTCCCAATTGGAAGTGGAATTTCACTCAATTGTGGATTCTATTTTTTTTTCTGTACAGTTAGCCCTTCTTATACATAGATTTTTTTTATACACGGATTCAAGCGTACACAGTTTGAAAATGTTCAAAAAAGTATAAATTTCAAATATAAAACCTTGATTTTCCATTTTTTATAAGGGACACCATTTTGCTACGTCATTATATTTAATGGGACTTGAGCATACACGGATTTTGCTATACACAGGGGATCTTGGAACCAAACCCCAGTGTGTAACAAGGATCCACTGTATTCCCCCCCCCCCCCCTTTTTCCGGGGTAGGCAAGACAAGTGAACAGTCTTGGGAGCTGGAAAAGTGTCCTATAGACCCACCAAAGTTGTCCACTTGTAAGCGGACAGTAGAGAAGGGAGCAAGGTTGTGTACTCGCAGAGAAAAACTACTTGACGAATCCTAGTAACCTGTCTCTCTCTTTTGTGGCCTCTGTGCATTCACACTTAAGGAAGATTACCAATCAGAGCTACAAAGTAAGTGTAAGCAGCTTGGTTGGAGAAATTTTACAGCGCACCATGGGATGTGTGACCATTAAATGATGTGATGGTTCGGGGGTACAGCTGGACAGACATGAAAAAAAAAATTGGTGAGCAATGGCGCAGGCAGCTGCGTCTCACCAGTCCCAGAGCACATGCTCCAGACCATGTCTGTACACTGCTTCGTCTTTCCCACATTTCCACACTCACACTGTGCTGTTTATGTACGCATGCAACAACAGGTTGCCAGTAATGCAATGGATGTAATTAAAACATACATAAACTGGATGATCCAACAGAGGGGCATGAGGTGAAGGAGGAGAAAGGGGCACGTATCGGGGTCCTCCATGATTGTGATTTGCCAGTCTGTCACTGGATATACTGATGCACTGTACAGGCAGTGTATCGCACATGCTGCTGTGTGGCTGGTAACACGGGGCATCCAATGAGATGGCAGCTGGGCAGGAAGAGGAGGTAATTTCAGTCTTGGGTAGTGTGTTCATGCGATGGTGTGCATGCATAGGGTGAGGAGGTAAAAACAAAACAAAACCAAGAGATGCAGCTTGACATTCTGTAGTGTGGACTGCCCATGGATGTTTGACTTGCCTTTGGAGCAGGCCATGTGGACAGTAGGGTTTCCAACCTGTTTTGGAAAAACGGATCAGCCTGCATTTTCCTGTCCATCTGCTCAGCCTCTAAGTCACTGTTCCTTACCTCCTTAAGGAAATGTTTCAGGACTCCAGTGATGTCATGGGGCGAATGATCCGAGAGCTCCACCAGTCTTCGTCCATTCTCGAAAGCCTGGCACAGCCTTTCCATGCGTGCTTTGGATCCACTAATGCGGTAGAGTCCCTGCATCAAGGACACAACGAGTCAGAGCAGGCTTTCTGAGGAATGGGATGATATTCACCAGAGGAGAAATAAAATTTCTCTCTGATCCAGCAGAGAAGTGGCAGGAATGGATGTGTCTCTTGAGGGGAGAAAATGTATAAGAGATGTGACCAAGGTGGGGAAATCTGCTTGCCCTGGAACTCTGAGGCATTTCTTTTCTTTCTTTCTTTTTTTTAGGAGGCAGAGATCTTAGTTAAAAATTCAGAGTTGTGGGCTATAGTAAAAAAAAAACTTACCATTAAACAATATTAAATAATGTATTGGGATGCTGGAACTGGCAATATCTTGGATTCTTACAATTTTTGGACTGACACACTATATTCCCCCTTTCTATACAGCCACTGAAATGCCTGAATGTAGATACACCAAGAAATGGGCCATCTTGTCTCAATAACACCTAAACCCTGCCCGAGTGGCTTCTCTTTATTAGGGGTGATGATACTCATCAGTTCAAAATTTCCAGGGACTGTGAATGCTGTCATTAGCTGCCTCGTCTTCCTTGCCAATGTGATATGGGAATGACCCTCAAATACTGAGCTGTACAAACGCTGAGGGTGCAAATCATGAAAGGGCAGAGTAAAAGGCTCAATTCTGTATCTCATCTAAACTACAAATAGATAAGAATTGCTTGTGCCAATTTTTGCATTTGTTCTCCAGACTGCTAATATGGGGAACCGACCAAGAGCTCCTCCTGAACATTAAAAATCCTGTTCTGACTCCACCTCAGTTTGTGAAATTTCACCCAGCATTACCCATATTGTGTAACTTTTCAGTCTGTTTTTGCAGAATCAATGGTCAGAAATGCATTTATTGTAGCTTGTATAATATCTGTTTGCACAGAACTAGAGAATTACAAACAAAAACATAGTTGAACGATGACTGGATAAATCCAACCTTGTTGTGTAAGAAACACCAGATTTAAACACAAGGTAATGAGCTACAGTTTAGTCCCTCAGATTATGAGGATTCTCTAAATCAAAACAAAACTCTCTCCACATGAACATTTCAGATGAATGCATATTTTTGCAGAGGTTGATAAAGTTATGGGGCCTCTTAGCTTAGAGATTCAGTAACATTCAGAATATAGTTTAGGGATTTATCTGTCAGGGATGCTTTGATTTGGATTTCCTGCATTGCAGGGGGTTGGACTGGATGGCCCTTGCGGTCTCTTCCAATTGTATTATTATATGATTCTATGAGTGTGTCTTGATTCTGTGTGGCTGGATAGACTCCTCCTTCTCCTCTTCCTGCTGATGTTCATTTTACACTCAGATTGGAATAGAGCTTGTGCTATGGTATATTTGTATGTGGAGGGAAGGTGTTACCTGCACTCCCAGAGCACGACTTTCAATCTCCGAAGTACACTTCACCACAATGAATGGCACCTCCTCTGAGAAATCTCGTGGTACTTGAATGAAATCAATCCCAAAGAGCGACACCCGTGCTGGCAACTTCTGGTGGCCACAGTTGATGAGAAGCGTCTCAAGGCATTTCTTGTGACAGGCCAGCAAGCACTGCAGATGGATCACAGGGGCTGAGTTAGTCTGGAAGGTGGCTGAGTACTTGGAAGGTGGCTCAAGTTTCTTACTTCTCAATACTCTAAGGGGTGTCTAACAGATGAACAGTTTGGCTATGGGATTTGCATTTATTTCCATTTGTATGCTAAACTGTTCCTTCAGGTTAGGGGCAGGTGAGAGCATTTAGCTGAAAGCTGCTGATACTACAAGTTCTCAATATTCGTTCTGATGTCACATTAAACCAGTGGTTTTCAACATTTGGTCTTCCAGATGTTCTGGACATGGCCCCCAGAATCTCTGCCCATTGGCTATGCTGGTTTGGGCTTCTGGGAGCTGACATCCTAAAACATCTGGAAGAACAAAGGGAGAGAACCACTGCATTTGATACTGTAAACATTGCCTTTTGAAAGTGTACACATACTTTAAATGTAAACGTGGGCATGAAAGTAAAGTTGAAATCATTACTCCCATGGATGATCTGAACTATGTTAACTCTTAAATCAAAGATGTCAAAATGGAATTATCAGTCCTGCTATCTTTTAACTGAGATGATAAAATGCCAATTGAAGTTAAAAACATAAGAAAGCCCTATTGCATTAGGTCCAAGATCCATCTAGTCTAATATCCTGCTTTCCATAATGGGCAACCAGACACTTTCAGAAAGCCAACCGGAATGATGTCATTCTGGAATCTGCTGCCTGAAGCCAGAGCTTCCTATTGCTTCATCTTAAGGCCATCTCCAATTATTTCCTGCAGCAATATTATGAGACAGTTTCAGGAGACAATATGGCCTGATGATTCTTTAGAAGGTCTAGGGATGAGTACTGGTCACTAGCTGCAGTGAGGAGAGGGGGCACATCACAGATTGGCAAAAATGGAGAAAGATGGGCCAAAAATGCTGAGGATGCTTGAGGCACTGATGCTCATCCTACTTTCAGTTCTGGCCAATGTATCTGGCAGAATTTTGTACTGTGGCAAAAGCTTTGTGCGCATTATGAAATTCAGGGTCTCGGTGTTGTTGTGGTGTAACTTCAAGTTATTATGGTAACCCTAAGACGACTCTGTTATGGGGTTTTCTTGGCAATATTTGTTCAGAGGGACTTTACCTTCTCCCAAGGTTGAGAGCATGTGACTTGCCTAAGGTCACCCAGTGGGTTTCATGACCAAGCTGGGAATCAAACCCTAGTCTCCAGAGTCGTAGTCCATCACTCAAACCACTATGCCATGTTGGCTCTCATACCTTTCTGAAAACATACTTAAGTGTCTCTAGCTATCCTGCATTAAGAAGCACAAATTAAACTCCAGGTTTGTTAGTCTATCAGTGATGTGTTGAGCTGTCTGGTTTTAGCCAGGCCTTTGAAACTTCTAAGATCTGGGTAAAACCTGGTCTCAGTCATATTAGGTTCTGCCATTAACTTTTTCTAGAATCTCATCCAAGCACATGAAAGGTCAGAGCTCACATTTAATCTTTTGTAGGTCTTTATTTTTGCCAAGTTCAGAAGGTAAATCAAGTTTCATTGAAACATATTCAGCCAGTGGAGGAGTTAGTGGTTCAGCAGTGGATGATATAGCCTTAATGCAGAACACTGCATTAAACTAATAGATTTAGTGATGTCCTATGCAGTTTCTGAGATGTAAGCCCTATGATGTTCAATGCAGTTCACTCACAAATTAGTGCACATAGGATTGCAGCCTAAATTATTATTATTTCCAGTTCTTTTCCAGATTTATATTTGTAAAGACCTATGCGGTTTCACTACTGGGGCTACCATAGTGAAAACTGGAGAGGATTCTTGTGGTCGTGAAGAAGAGGGCATTTCAGCAGGTGTTACTTGTCAAGCAACCAGGAAACAAGCATCACCTGCTGAAATTCCCTCCTCTAACCATTAAAGGTACAGAAGCCATCACCAGTTTTCACTCTAGCAACTCTACTTGCTATTTACATGGGTAGCTACAGGCTGGGGTTTGTTGTTCCTATTTTCCAGCTCCTAAGTGTTCATCCTGATGTGGACAACAGCCTGCTTGAGATCAGAAATGCATTCTGCAGTGAAATTTACACTCACTTACCTCCTCACATTCAAGGCCATTGACAACGAAGTTCTCACACTCTCTGCATTTTGAAGGGCCCCGCAGCTTCCGCAGCCGGTGAGTCTGAGCCGCACTTGACAGCTTTATGTTCTTCAGCAGGCCATGGGGCAAGCCATTTTCCGATACATCATTGAGATCTGAAAAGGGGATGAGGCAAGTGGCTATTAATCATTAATTGGACAGGAGACTCTTTCTTTTTTTAATAGACTAATGAATAGTTAAACGTGCAGTCGCACAAAGGAAAGACAAAAATGGGTGGGGAAATCTAGGACAGACAAAAGAGGTTTCCTCCCCACCTCATAGTAACACAGGCTCTGGGGCTATCAAAAAATAAATGGACTGATTTTGACTCCAAATGGGAAAGGTGGAGAGGTAAAGCAGGATCATGCTCTGCTACACACATGTAAATGAAACACACAGTAACATCACCAGGGCTGACATCACCTAGAGCGGTAACTCATAGTGTCACCCTCCACTGACCTCCTCCCATACCACATATGTAACACATACTCCCATACCACACCATACAGAATTTTTGTAATTTTTTTTGTAATAATGTTACTCATAATTTGTAATTCCTATATATCACTGAATGTAATGGCAGTAGTTGTGATATAAACAACAAGCAAAATTAAAATTCTATCTTTAAATTACAATGTCATAAACACAGGCTGAATATATTTACATTTACACATTTTGATATCATTTAATAGAAAATTTGGTAAGATGTGATGTTTTTAAAGAAAATTTAAAAATAGTAAAAAATAAAATAAAAAACCTCAAGGCCTTTCCTTTCTCTGCCTACTGAGCCTCACCCACTCATGCCTTTTCTTCTGCTGAGCTCCAGGGTTTTAGAGGACATGGACAAACACTGCAGTCCATTTCTGCAAAAAGGCAGACATTTGGGGAGCAGTGGTGTCACACACACCCTTAGGGTGTCACCTGGTGCAATCCGTACTCTTTGCACGCCCTTGTGATGCCCCTGGAAACACACATTGTGTTGCCGGTCTTGCACTGTGCTAGAGAATAAATAACAGGAAGGCATCCCATGTTGTAATTTTGTAGTGTATTCAGCAGCAGGTTTGATGCAGATTGCCAAGTAGCATTAACCTGGTACTAAATTTCAAATTCAGACATGGCATCTAAACCAAGATGTAAACAAGTAGTAAACCATGTGGAGGCGGGTGGTGGTGGTGGTTAAGACTATACAATTTAATGTGTGGGAGGACTGCATGATCAACGTTCCACATACTAGCAAATGGAGTTACAGACTATCATTCTCCCACAAATGAAAGATTTCTTTGTTTACTAGTGGTTTTTGTTTTTATCTGAGAGCACTCAGATGTGTAGCGTCCATCTCCAATGCATAGTACCAGTGAATTTTGCAGAGAAAAATATTGTGGAGATTCAAAACAGAATACAGTCGGCCCTTCTTGTACACGGATTTTTATACACAGATTCAAGCATACACGGTTTGAAAATGTTCCAAAAAGTATAAATTTCAAATATCAAACCTTGATTTTCCATTTTTTATAAGGGACACCATTTTGCTATGTCTTTATATTTAATGGGACTTGAGCATACACGGATTTTGTTATCCACGGGGGATCTTGGAACCAAACCCCAGCGTATAACAAGGGTCCACTGTATATAAGGTAATATAAAGTTATTTGAATTGTGAATAGTTGAAATGAAAATGATTTGACCCCTGAAGATTGACTGTCAGTAATTTAATTTTTTTGTGGGTGTTTTAGGATATAATGTTGTTTTGTGGTGATGTTGTGATGTAATGTTTTTTTTAACTCAATAAAATTTATTTAAAGATTTCCTTTTCTTGTTATATATGTATGTTTGCTAAAACACAATAAACTGATTTTATTTTTTTTTTAGGTTGAAATGTGAGGTGAAAATATGAGCAATTCACCACTAACCATGACTTAAAAGAAACATTGGATATGTTGCCTACAGTTGGTTGTGTGGAAAGAAACAGCATCTCTAGGTACTTCCAGACAGGAAAAAATCTCTCTGGAAGTCCACATTCTGTTCTTATCCAAACCAAGAACAACAAGGCGATTGCCTCATGGGCACTTGGCATGACCCCAAGTATTTTCATTCCCACCCACACCCAGTTGGTTTAAATTAACCCAGTAATTTCTGAAATGAAATGCATCTGTACTTTGTCTCTTCCTACTGTCTCAGAAGGAGTAACAATGGCCAGTGCCAAGTAAACACAGCTATTTTTCCAGGATAAAAATTCAATAGAGAACAAACAAGGGAAAGAGGAATGTTAGCACAAAATCAAAATGATTCTAATACTTGGGTAGTATTGATCAATTTGGAAAAAATGGCAGCTGAAGCAACTTACGGGGCTCGAATTCAACACTGGAGGCAATGGGAAGTCATTTTGAAGGAAAAGTCCATGTGATAAAATCACCCTAACTTCTGAATGTGGCTCAAATTCAGAAGAGGTAAGATGGGCACAGGAGGTGGTGCAGTAAAGTCTTTTGACTACACCATCATATTTTTTCGATGTGTGGTTGTAGGCTGGACAAAGAGGTCTAGACTTCCCAGTTCTCTGATGGACACCCAAAAAGTCAGATTGTCAGCTTCTTAATGTCAATAGTCTGTGTAGCTCAACTATGTTGGGACGTTATCTTTGACATGTGATTGAAGATTATTTAAGATTTAAGGAAAGTTGCCTTCAAGTGTGTGATAATATTCCTAACGTGATAGTAACCTACTTAGAATAAAGATTTCCCTACAAGAACACCTCCTTTTCCACCCTTTCTTGCATGTCTGTAGGTCAGCATGTGATTTTGAATGATTGGGAAGGAAAAGTGCTTGCAAAGCCAGATGTAACCCCCTCAGCAATATCTCTCCCTGTTGCCAACTTTTGGGGTGTCCCTAAAAGGGTGGTAACTACCGAAAAGTTATTGCCATGTGGGGACCCTTTCTTCTACTTCAGAGTAGTGGGCAGAGGGGGAACAGTAACAAGACTTACAAATACATTCATTGCTTTTATACTAGACAGCAGAATAAAAAAGGGGGCAAAGTTCAGGTGGTGATGGCTCCATAAGGAAACATTCTGCCTTTACTTATTGGTCCTAAATTATAGACAATAGACAGTCAGGTTGACAGGCTGTAAAATACAGTTGGTTAGGAGGTTCTGGCTGGAAAGAATTAAGAAGTAGTATACTTACTCCAGTGGTAGCTGGAGATATTTTAGAAGCAAAGAACAGGCTAAGAAAGGCCAGATGATAATGCTATGATTCTACTTCAACTGGCTGCCTTCTATGAAATCCGGGGGTTTGTAGTTTGCTGGAGGCACTAGCATTCTCTGGCTGAACTGCAAATCCCAATATTCCATCACGTAGTACTATAGCAGTTAAAGTGGAATCATAGCACTATATGTAATTCCAAAGTGTGAATAAACACAGCAGCTGACAAAGAAGCAGCAGATTTCAGATTGAAAGGTCAGAGTGGAGAATTAAATGGCATCAAGTAGTGGCTATCAGTGCAAGAAGGATAACTGAGCTGAAATGGCGGAAGAGAGAAGCTGTGGGTCCTTTTGTGTTTATTTACTTAAATCATATCCCACTTTTCTCTCTGATGGGACTCAATTATAGCAGTATGGTGCAGTGATGTCATGACGGGGTGCAGGACACACCGGGTGATATCCCAGAAGGGGGGTGACACCTGGTCGGCCTCTCCTCCTGTCCCCCTCCACACCTTCCCCATGTGTTCTTTCACTCTCCCACACCCCTCCCATCCACACTTGCATCACCTTGCATATGCTCCTCCCATGCCAACCCATCCAGGTGGCTGGAAACAAAGCAGGAGGGTGGGAGTATGTGCGGCGAAGCCCAACTCCCAGAAGCCCTGGTCCCCACACTGGGTGATCCCTGGTGTAGAGATACCACTGGTATGGTGCCACTTTAACTGCCATGGCTGAACTCTAAGGCTCAGGATTCTAAAGACACTTCCTAAACTGCAAGTCCCAGGATTCAACAGGATGGTGAAGGGTCTGGAAACCATGCCCTATGAGGAACGACTCAGGGAGCTGGGGATGTTTAGCCTGGAGAAGAGAAGGTTAAGGGATAATATGATAGCCCTGTTTAAATATTTGAAGGGATGTCCTATTGAGGAGGAAGCAAGCTTGTTTTCTGTTGCTCCAGAGAACAGGACCCGGAACAATGGATGTAAGCTCCAGGAAAAGAGATTCCAGCTCAACATTAGGAGGAACTTCTTGAGTGTAAGGGCTGTTCGACAGTGGAACACACTCCTTCCTCGGAGTCTCCCTCCCTAGAGGTCTTTAAACAGGCTGAATGGCCATCTGTTGGGGATACTTTGATTGAGAGTCCCTGTATGGCAGGGGTTGCACTGGATGACCCTTGGGTTCTCTTCCAACTCTACCATTCTATGATTCTATGACCTGCTGATTAATTATCATATAATAAATAATGATAATATTATCATTATTTATAATGATATTATAAAATAATATTTTTCTATTTAAAGTTTGCCCTCAGGTTAAAGGATAAGTCAAGTTCCTACTAGACGTAGGTGCATGCACATGTGATAGGAAGAATAAACTATTATTAGAATAAACTATTATTAGAAATAAATGATTATTATAAATTATTAATAAACTATTATTAGAATAATTTATATTATTAGAAATGGCATCAGACATTAAGGGATAAGAAAGCAAGTACCTATACAAGCATCACATGTCGTAGAAAGGGTGAGGAAAGACAGAAGTATTATTTGTAGTTACATTGCTCATGTTTGGTGTGTTAATGGTGAGGTTATAGCAATGAGATCCTTTATAAGGGAGAGCACTGAATTGTGCAGTCTCCACCTTCTGTCTGAAGAACAGTTTAATCTCATGATCTGTGGATGGTCCTGTCTGAGCCGGATGGCAAATGTGTCTACAAACAGATACATTACTCTTTCCATGTAGCATCTGGGTGTGATATAATTACAGGGCCACCTCCCCTCTTAAATTTCTTGATTTTATTTCTTGATTTTTTTGGTTTTGACTCCTCACCATTGTCATAAGCTTGTATCAAATCTCTGTCTTCACAGTCCTCGGAGGAGGACACGGTGCCAGTGGATGGAGCTTTCAGCAACTTCTTGTGGCCTGAACATAAATCAAATACTTCTTTAAAACAAAAATGGAAGGCATGAAAGCCAAGAGCTAGTGATGTTCAAAACCACAATACACTCCAGATAGGATATCTCTTGTATGAAAATGAAAATGTGGTATGCAGTTTTAAACTTCATGAGATATTGCCTCTGTGCAATATAAAACGTTACAATGTTCAAGATGCTTACCTTGTAGAAAAGATGAAGTTGCCTATGATGAACAGCTTTACAAATGAAAAAGTATGAAATACATATTTCATATCTTTCAACATTGCTCTGATCAAAACTTGAAAAGGTATGGCCAAGAAACATCAGAATATGGTCATAAGAAAAGTTCTTAATGAGGAAGAACAGATAAGCTAGGATAGGTTGCAGCAATTTGTTTCTGCCTACTGGGAAGGGTCTCCTCCTCTCCCCCCACCCCAACTAAATTAATTTAGTATAAACTAATTTTTCACCCTGAACTCAGTAGGCAGCAATGGAAGTATTCTGATGTCAAAGAGAGAAAGGGAAACTGGGATGTTTTAAAAGCAGCTGAAAACTTGGGACAGCAGAGGATTAATTAGAAGTTTCCCTGCCAAACTGGGACAGTTGGTGGCTATGCTGCTTTAGATGATATTCTTAAATAGGGCTCCATTTTCTCTAACAAAGTAGATTTGTGAGACAGCTTGGGAGTCTTCCTGGATGCAAGCCACTTCCTGGATATGGCAAGGAGAGTATTCTTATCAGTGTCAACCTAGCCTTTCTCACAGGACAGGATCCAAGGAAGCTATTTCCTGGAGAACAGTGATTTGACATTGTTGTGCACACCTGAAAAATTCACAGTTGAACTATTGTCATATGCCATTCTCAGGGCAAACCTTAAAGGCCACCTGGAAATCTCTCTTTGTCCAAATTTGCTTATTTATTCATATTAAGATATTATTCATATTAAACATTTAGCCCACCACACTGGAGATGCCCAAAGCACTTGACATACAGAAACCAATGTAAAACAAAAGGCTTCAAACCTCAATAAGTATTGTGGCTTGTATTAGATCCTGAAAAAATAACACAACTGGTGTTCAAGATGTCCACTGATTACTAATCTGTTTGAAGACTCATGTGGCTTGGGTTCTGTAAACAAGCTTGGAAAAGTTACTTTTTGGACTACAGTCCCCATAATTTCCTAGCCAGCATGGCCAGTGACCATAATTGCAGAATTATGGGATCTGCAGTCCACAAAAATTATTTTTCCTCAATTTCTGTTCCCTACTGATGAATGTATAGTGCTGCAGGTGACATCTGTGGGAGGCAAGATTGACTTCAATAGGTAAGCATGCTTTTTCAATAGCACCTGTGATTGTGAGAGCCCCTGTTATCTAAGAGCCACCAGTTCGTAAAGTTGCCTTTATTTATTTAGGCAATTAAAGGTTTGGGTTTTTTAAGCTTGTTTTATTAATGTAAAACAAGTACCACAGAGGAGAAAAAAATGAACAGCTAGTTGTTGGTGATACACTGCTGTTGCACCAGTGTATCTGTTTTTTCAGTCACTGCACAAGGAATTATTCAGTACTTCCTTGTGCAATCACCTACCCCCTCTGGACAACCCAGAATTTGTTGGGGTTCAAACCCATAGCCAAACAGTGATAGGGAGACAGTACGTCTTGGACATTATATGGCTGTACTTTTGCAGCTGGAAGAAAGAAAGGTCCTAGCCAGACCTGTTGCGAATATGCTGCAGGACTGCAAGGATAGCATTTCCTTTCTCCTGGCTGAAAAACTGCAGCTAGGCAGTGCATGGGACCCCCTTTCCTCCTCAGTCACTGATTGGCCATGAGCATGAGTTCCAGATGGCTAGATGTACTGCACCAGTGACAATGACCCCATGGATCCCAGAAGGCAGAGAAAATCATGCTGGCAGAGGCTTAAACTCTGCCAGGTTCCATGAGAATCTTAGCCTATATCTCCTCTTGGACAACAATTCCAAACAAGCTTCTCAAGTTCCTTTTCACTACTCTTAGAAGTATTACCATAACTCTTAGAAGTATGATCACTACTCTTATGATTATAATTTCCCAGGCTATGAAAAAGAAACAGGACATAAGCAAGAACAGGCTATATTGCCTCTCACCTGGACTAGACGTGGATGAATCCAAGGACTGGCACTCTGTACTTCCTCCCAGGCTCTCTGTGTCACTGCAGAAGGATTTGTTGGCACCTGAACAACAGAATAAAACAAAGGTTGTGTATATTTCTGCTTTTACACTGATAGAGGTAGTGCAGGAATACCACAGTTTTCCCTGTACTTTGGGCTCTGGTCATATAAACTTCATATGCTTTTGACACCTTTTAAGTTGAACTTTAAAAAGCCAGTTCTTCATCTCAGAAATAAGAGAATCATTGACTTCACAAGGAGATACACCATTATTGTGAGTGCCTATTGGTTAGCACCCACACAAGAAAGAAACCAAACCAAATTATCACCTCATAGCCATCCCCAGGTTAAAAACAACAACAACAACAACAACAACTTCTTACCCACTTCTTCCTATGGATCAAGATGTGGAACAACAGATTAAAATACAGCAACCAATACATACATAACACAGTTAGAAACATGAAAATCCATTAAAAATACGTAATCAGTTAAAAGAAGAATACATATTAAAACAATCAGTTTATAATTTAAAAACCTTCTGGATAGGCCTGTTGGAAGCGATTGGTATCTAACACCATTTTAAACTCAGACAGTGTATCCAGCTGTTGAATCTCTTCTGTTAGATCATTCCACAATTTGCTGTTGTTGTTGTTGTTGTTGTTGTTGTGTGCACCTTTAAGTAATTTCTGACTTATAGCAAACCTAAGGCAAACATATAACGGGATTTTCTTGGCAAGATTTGCTGTGGGGAGGAGTTGCTTTTGTCTCCTCTGTGGTGGAGAGAGGTGATACCTGACACCAAAAGGCCTGTCCAGGTAAGTTTTACAACTGTTCTTAACAATTCTTCTGATTATTTAAAAAAAATGAATAGAATTCAAAGAGATAGCTGTGTTCGTCTGTTTTAAAATCAAAAGAAATATAAAGGAGCACCTTTGAAACTAATCTAACTGGGAAGACGTAACATAAGCTTTCAAGCGTCTGATGACACAGACTGAGTCCACAAAAGCGTATGTTAAAATTTCCTTCTAGTTAATCTCAAAGGTGCTATTGGATTCGTTTATGTCTTTTTATTAGTAGAGGTGGAAAAAAATGAATAGGTATGCACATAAATGCATATTTGGCTTCAAAAAGAGAAAAGAGACACCTGACTAACAGTGCTTTCCTACAAGGGCTCCTCACTCTATCATTACTTTGTATCACTTGCTAGGTAATGAAGTGGGATTGGGGCTAACACCACCAGTAACTGCAAGGGGAAATCACTCTGTAATGTGTTCACTCTGAAAATGTTACATCTTAACCCAATAAGAGAGAAGAGGAAAGTGGACCAGGCAGAATCATCTTTAAAGGCAGTGGAGAGCATGTGCTGGAAGGTTTACAGGTCATCTGGCATTACTAAAACCATTCACTCTGGCATGTGCAGGCACCACTCCAGGGAATTCACTCTGGCTCCTACCAGATTGAAGTAAATTAAGTGCACTGGGCTGTAGTATCTTATTTGGGAGGTGTCCTGTTCTAATTGAGTAGAAAATATACCCCCAGGCCAGCATATCAAAACAATCTATCACCCATCTGTCTTCAGGCAATCTCAACAGAGATTTTTCTATCTTCCCAGGAATAATCATATAAGAAAAATATGGGGATACTTTTATCCTTAGTTAAAAAAAAAGAGAGTTCGGAAGTAGGGGACGTATACCAATAGCTTTCCAGACACTTAGCAGAAGGAATGTTAACCTGATGTACATGAGATACCAAACCAAGAAATAAAATTTTAAATTATAAGTTAAACATGACCCAAAATAGGAGGGATCTCCCTCCTATTTTCTGTTGAAGATAAGAGGATTCTTAATTCTACGCAGAGTATATGTTTTAAAAATTAGCACAGGCCAGCTTGAGGACTTAAATGACATGAAGATAAGGCATACATTTCTTAACTATGGTGCGGTACATACCGCCATAAATCTGCATACCAGCGCTGAATCTAGGGTTAGGGACTGTGCAGCAACCACACGGTCTCTAATCTTAGAACATATGAGCGTTGTAACAATGGCAGTGCTTATGTAACGAGTGCACCAGTGGTGCACTTTGTTACACTGCCCCTGATTTTCTCAGGTTCTTTTTCTTCTGCAGGGAAGCCGCACGGTTTGGCGGCTGTGGCTTCCCTCCGGAGGAAAAAAGGCTGCCGGCAGGCCTATGTGAGAAGCACATCTGTATCCTCCAGTGAGTTCAGGGAGGAATACGTTGGCTTGGATTCAGTCCAATACACCCACATATTACCCTAATAATGTTTTAAGGGAGGTCTTAAACTTTAACACTGACTGCCATAAAGCCACAATGTAAATTTGATTTGTATCAAGAAGAGGAACCCAGATCTTTTCACCTAAAGTCCAACACACTAACCACTACAGTGGACTTTATTTTCTACGTGTGTTAGCTGATCCAAATAAGTTAAGCATTGCAGTATGCACTACAGAAAGGCAGGGAGACAGATAGGGAATTAGAGATCCTATAATCACTCACCCATATATGGGAGCTGTAGTCCAAAAAAGGCTATGTTTCGAAGCTCTGATAGATAAGAAATAATATAACTGGATAAATATTTGTAGTCTCTTCAGAGAGCTACCTCTGATGACTAGTATCACACCACAGTCTGTGTGTGTGGAATGCAATACATAAAGAGCTAAACTGAAAACTAATCCCAGCTTGTTTTTACTCTATTCTTATGAACTTTACATTCCTATAAAAGATATCTTCCCATAAAAGATACCTTCACCTTCCTTTGTGTGACATTTTCTGTTTTAGGGTAGACAAATTTGAATCCAGTCATTTGCACAAACAAAACACAGAATTTCAACATCTCAGTGTCAATATGTATGTACTAGTCTGCCTGTATTTATTATGATCTAAGATGGCCCCCAAAAGCACTGAGCAAGCTAGACCACAGAAACCCAGTGGGAGACCTTGGGCAAGTCATGCTCTCTCAACCTCAGAGGAAAGCAATGTTAAACCCCCTCTATTTGCATCCCTGCAGCCATACCTGATGTAAATGCAACTTTTTCCTTTTACATAAGCCTAGAACATAACAAAGATTCCTAAGTAATATAGTTTGGGGGAGAACTAGAGAAAAGTATTAGTCCAGAAGTAGTTGGCGAGGAAAAAGAGAAACTGAGAGAAGCAGATGAGTCGGAGCAGAGAGGGGCTAAGAGGAGCTCCAGAGATGGACAGTTCCCAAATGCTCTGAAACACAGAGCTAAATATTTAGCTACTAGCCTCCAGTCTTCTAAAGTAAATTCATATTGATAAATAGCAAAACCTTTTGTAGATCAGGTTCTGAAACTGGGGCCTGGAAATCCCACTGTCCTGAACATACTGGGGTTGGGTCCTTGATCAAAAGGTTCAACCCACTGCAAAGCCTCACAAGAGTCCTCTAACTCACACAAAGACCTCCAACACACAAGCAAAGGTTTCCCATCCATTTCAGTATCTTCATCAGCTGCAACACTGTTTACGTAAATGGTGTTGTTCTTGTATTTGCACTTTTATGTGGTTTGGGATGCCCCAATGAAAGCTTAGCCAAGTGACTTATTGCTGTCTTTTAACTTTTTAAAAAAATCTTAACAAGGTTGCAGAAAAGAAACCATAACATAAATACTCAGGGAGTATTTTAATGACCCAAGATTAGGGGCAAGCAATTGGTGGCCCACTTGTAAACTACTTTGTTCTTTCATTTTTAGTTTTATTTTAATAGACACATAATAACAAAGAAAACCAACATAAGGTGAGGAAAACAAGGAAATAAAATCTGTAATATATCATCATGCCACACTCTATCTTTTTCAAGAGAAAAATAACAGAAGTGTCATTACTGTTAATACTACAGGTAACAAGTCTTACACATATTACGTTTTCTTTCTTTTTATGTTTTTTGTCCCTGTGATCGGCCATGATATCTTTTGGTGGATGACCAAAAGAAATATTTTTTTTGTGAAGTCGAAAAGCTTCTAGAACATGGCCTCAATGTTTTTTATTTAAAAATGAAATAAAGGGAAGCTAGGTTTTATCAAAATTGTCCATGCATTTCTCTCCCTTCACTTACCTAGATTTACTTGACAACTTATCTAATAGAGCCATTGTCCACATTGTATTTAGCCCATTACATTGAGTGGATCTGTTTAAACTTTTCCATCTCTAGGCAATTTCAGTCCCCCTCTTTTTTTAATGACCCAGCCAAACCCCTATCAAGATACATTCAAAATATTGGGCAAAGTTTGACCTGTGAGGGAAAGTTTTACAGCATGCAAATACTAGGGGGTTAGCATAGTATTGGACTAGAACTCTGGGAGATTGGCCATCAAATCCCTGCTCAGCCATGGGAACACACTGGATGATCTTGAGCATGTGAAGAAGGCAATGGCAAACCTGCTCTGAACAGGGCTTGCCAAGAAAATCCCATCATAGGGTTGCTTTAGGGTGCCAGAAGTTAGAAATAACTTGAAGACATATAATAATAACAAATTCAAATGCCAAAGAACATTTTATAACTTTAGCAGTGGCTCTCTCTTCTAGGTTTTTAACAATACCTCCTTCTTTTGAATTCTACACATTTTACTAAGTTGCCACAACACTTAATCCTTTGCCATGCAATGGGCCATCTTTACTACAAAGCATGATTACTCACACAGAACTTTGTAATATATGGTAAAACACATCTGGGGGCCCCAAACCAATGCCTAGAGGACAGAGTGGTCCCTGATGATACCAAAGTTGGCCATCCTTGAGCTAGAGATCCAAGGGAACAGGTAACATGTTCCACATTAGTCTCTGAGGCATAATTATAATGATGTAAGTTGTGTTGACTTTGAAGGGCCTCACCTGTGTTTGCCTGGTTCACCTCTTCACTCCCACTTCAGTATGAACTGTTTATGACCTAGCAAGACTATAGCAACAATCATAAAACAATTCTGAAGTGTAAGACAGAAAATTAGCTTCACATCTCATGTAACTTACTTTGCTCACTACTTGAGGAAGATGGCTTCCCAGAAGCTTCCTCTGAGGAGTTGCTGAGGTCAACAGCAGAGGATGAGATACGAATATATTGTGCGGCATTCTTTCTTTTAGCACTGGAGGGTGACCTGAGGAAGCAACGGACCCATTTATCCCTTATAGTTTCCCAGAGGAAGCCAATGTTTACTTTCCCTTTCAAAAAAGTCAGGCTGAGGAACTCATTCAAATGCAAGTCGTTGAGAAGGAATTCCTGTACAAGAGCACCCAGCACTATTAAGGCACTATTTCATTCTTTTTGTTTATGCACTAAGGTATATTTAAAAACCCATAGGCAGAAATGAGTTTTAGTGCAATTTTATAAAGATTTTTAAAATGTGTAGGGTTCTAATGTGTTTCCTGTTCCAAACTTTTAACTGAACAATAGTAAAAGCTGCACTTCCATTTATATTTCCATTCATCAAATAAAACTGGTTTGCCTATATATCCTGTGCTCCACCTCCTACCATGCAATCCTTTCCCCCATTTCCATGTCACTTAGTAGTAATGTTAGAAGCATAGCTCCAAAATGCACTGCTTAAATAATCCAATTTGGGACTGCTTTTACTGCCCTGGCTCAGAGCTAGGGAACCTGGGAATTGTAGTTTATTGTGGCACCAGATGAGACAGAGAAAACTAAATGTCTCACAAAACTTGGGAACTGTACAGACTGCCCTAAGGGGCAGCCTCCAGCTGTCCCTTTTAGTGCCAGATTTGAGCCACAGCAACTGCACACTGCAGCCCTGATCCCGCCTTTCCACGGTACAAAAAGGAGCCACAAAAAGCATCTCCTTTCTTTGCCGTGGAAAGGGCACTGTAGTCACCGGCACCGCAGCTTTTCAGTGCTCCCTTTGGCGCTGCATCATCTGGACGCAGTGCCAGAGGAGTACCATGATGTGCACTCACATGTGTGGTGGCACACAGTATCGTGTCGGCCTGGGGTCAGAGTCAGGTGTGCGTCATATGGACACTATGCCCTGACTCTGCCCCCAGGCCAGCCTTAATGGCCGGTCTTTCCTAGCATAGAGCCAGGACAGCTAAAGTGGTCTCAAACTGTACTATTTCTGCAGTGTGTTTTGGACTGTAGAATCATAGTTGGAAGGGAATTCATGGGCCATCGAAACCAACCCCATGCTTAATGCATGATCTCTAGCTAAAGCATCCCCAGCAGGGAGCTGTCCAGCCTCTTTTTGATGATGTACAGACAAAGAGGCTCACCATCTCTCTAGGTAATTGGTTCTGGACTGTTGCTGAACTGTCAAAAAGTTCCTTTTAATGTTTAGTTGAAATTTACTCTCTTATAACTTAAAACCATTAGACCTGGTCTAATAGCAGTGTCATTGGTGTCCACATGAATAAGGAGAGAGGGGTACAGATCTGTGTTGTTGATGAGTTTTGGCAAGCTGTCAGTGACATCCTGGATGTTTGTGCCAGGAAGACAGCACACTTCCTGATTCATCTTGTCAGGCTGGCACACAAGTGCATTTATACCCTTGAGCAATGAGTCCCAAACCACCAGCACCTTTCTTTTCTTCCTGCTGCGGTTGGCAGTTACCTTGACTTTTTCCTTGACATGTGGTATCCCTTGTTGTTAACATTTGATACTACATGCCTGTTATTGTAGCTACTGTATATTGTCAACTATAAGTCAACCTCATGTATAAGTCGAGGGAAGGTTTGGGGGCCAAAATTATGGATTGTAATATGACTTGTGGATAAATTGAGGGGTAAATCTTAAGGGGATAAAACAAAGGATGTAAAGGATGAAGCAAAGGAATACAATGCCAAAGAACTTTAAAAAATTCCAGCAGGCAAAACTGTGCTCACTCTAAAGGCTAGCTGGATGAGGAAGGAACTATGGGAAATGGCGGCTATGAGATGTATGGGGGAGGCAACCAGGTGCGAATGGGGCTAAGAAAATGTGCATGTCATAAAAGATTAGGTATTAAGGTATACTATTAACTCTTTAAGAAAGAAAGCATCTCTGTGTCTGAGTAGAATGGCAAAAAGTGAGAGCTTAGTCTGTCCCAAGACAGCCCAAAAGACTCACTGACCTCCTCTACTCTTGGTGCTTCTTTCAGGGGAAGTGCCAAAGACCTGCCACCACCACCACCATCTTCCCACCCAGGCATTCAAAAAGATCAGAAGCAGTGCTACAGCAGAGATAGTAGAGGGGGTTGGTGCTTCTTTTAGGTGCTCCTTGGATTGACTAAGGAGATTATCACATGTGAAATCCATCCTGGGTTACATGTGGGTTGTAACAGTCAGTGACAGATCTTATTGCACTGCACCGTGCCTGGCCACAGCTTTTCATGAATGAGATTTTCCCATTCAAGAAAAGCTGTAGGAAAAGCCCAGGTTGGTTACAAGCTGCCTACTACCTGGCATAGGGCAGTGTGATAAATTCCATCACTGATGGTTACAACCCGCATGTAAACTGGCGCATGCGATAATCTCCTAAAACTCTTGCCCTTTGTCACTCTACTCAAAGAAGGGGATGGTTCCTTTTTTGATAAGAGTTGAAGTACAGTTCTTACATTGGCAGGCTGATAAATCAACCCAGGGTTTTGGGGTCAATGTTTGACTAAAATTTCTAGTCTTATACATGAATATATAGAATAATCTTTCAAACTCTGCTAGGTTTTGATTTGTCAGTTAGTTCAAGATGTTGTTTGTAAGAATTAAAGCCATGGTGGCTTTTGAGGTAAAACTTCTGTCAGGTACTTCCTGTTTCATTTCCAGATTTATGGCTAAGGAAACAAATGTTTGGGAAAGTCCTTTATGCTTCTTAAAGAGCTGCTTATACATCGTTTCCATTAAATGCGCATCCCAAGCTTCTGTTTGCTCTCCTTACATGAATGCAGGAGCTAAGGAGGCATTTGTAAGGGTTCACCAGATAAGAGGGAAAAGTTCATAGTTCTTCACAGAAAATCTCTCACAAAAAAAATATTTCCCTCTACACAATTTCCCTCAATTGGGTTTCCTTGGTTTCTGTTTTAAAGTTGTGGGTGGAAATTACTTTAACTGGTTAGGGTGTCATTTACGATGCAAAATCTGCTAAATCTATTTTCTACATAACCCGCAGTTTTGTCCTTGGAGTGTTGGAACAATCAATAGTAACCTGTAGTGAAGCAGCTTATTTTTTCTTTGGACAATTTATTTTAATTTCAGGATATCTATTCCTCCAGAAAAGCAAATTCAGACATGGCTGAATTTCTACAGAGGAAGAATGTGGATATAGTACTTTTGTTTTTGCTTTAATAAGTCTTTGACACAGTACCACATGACATAATGTTGACCTCGGGTCAACAGTAAAGATTTGGCTTCCATTTTCATGCATCTGGAATAGTTGTGTTATCCAGCTCTTCTGCATCCTAGTGATTAACTGGGCTGTCTTGCATACCAAAACCATTAGGCCATGGTGGAGAGATGATGGATTTGCAACTGTGGGCCAACCACTAAAGCTGATATTGAACATGACTGTAGACTACAGCTTTGCATTAGCACTTTGCTCTTCAACTGGACAAGCAGGGCACTCTACTGGATCACTACTTGACCCAATGGAGTCACAACACCAGCACTCCCGCTATAAAACATCTGGCAAAAAAAGTAAGAAAAAAGCCACAAAATGTGTTTTAGAGGCTACTGGTGTGTCCTAAGTCTGAAAAGATTGCAGGTTATTGCAGACTAGCTCCCACTAGAAGAAACTTGTGTGCTCAGTACAGGAAGGAGAAGCCAATGGTAGTATAGAGGAAAACAAAAACAGGGCTTTTTTTTTGTTTCTCCTCCCTGGTAAAGTCCTACAATTCAGATTGACTACCCAACATGGCTAGTGACCCTGCTGGTGGGAGAATTCTGAAACTTGTAATTCCCGAATGTAACTTTTTCAAGTTCATGGTAGCACTGAAGTATACCACTTGGATGGGAATATGGACACTGCTTTCTTACCTTTGCCCTGAAGGGGCAAATTCCTCAAATTTGTAAATCTCCACGGGTAGTTCTTTCCTCTGCAGCTTCTGAATGAATTCCAGGTATTTCTCCCCAACTTTGTAGGGCTTACAGAACTCAGTCAGGTTCTGGTATCCAACAGGGATTCTTTCTGCTTGGGCTTGCTGAAGCTTAAACATCCTCAGTGTCACCTTCGGAAAAACAAAACCAGGGAACATAAAAGAAATTAATACATTCTTGTAACTGATAAAGTTCAGACACATATGTTTCATATCCCTCTGAAATTTTTCCCTACTAGTAAACAGGGTGAGCTATTAGAAAACCCAGGCTTCAATCCTCACTTCAATCACGAGCTGACAAAGGGTTTGTCATGCCCTGCTTCCAGAATATGGAAATGGATTATGACTCAGAGACTGAAGCAGTGGACATGCTACAACCTATTGTTGGATCAGAGCAGGAAGAGGTTCCAGAACTATAAACTTCAGCTACTGACCAGAGTGCAGTACCAGTGATGGCAGAGAGTCCCATCCATCCAGATACAGAAGACAACTTACCCATATCTACCTTCACAAAGCAGAAACAAGAAAGGGATGGCTTGAGGAAGCAGCAATTAATTAAGCAGCATCTGCATTGAGCTGCTGATCTATAAATTCACAGACCTGCCTTCCAGGAGTTGTCAGAGATTATCTGATCTACCTGGCTTCCCATCATGTTCCTGAACTCTGGGCTTGACCTAGACTGTGTTGTTGATTCTGCATTCCATTCACCTGACTTGGATATTGCTGAACTCTCTTGCCAGACCTGAAACTTGTGACAGAACTTTGTTTGGGACATAAGGCTTTTTCTTGCTAAGCGAAGTAAATGCTGGATTGTAAACTGCTCTGTTACTTTGCTTGCTCATTAGCTGGTGCTGCACCTCTGCAATCAGCTGTGTAGCAACAAGCCTTTGGCTGGTTGCCCAGACTGTGTGTGGACAGGCTTTCCTACAAACACTGAGGCAGATTCCTCACTGCTCTCCCTTTTGAACACACTTCAGACCAATAAATTGCAATATGCATAACCACACCATCATGGTTGCTCCAAGATTTTTTCTCTCTGTGCCCCCATGCAGGAGAATGTATGTATTTCTGAACTACTTCCCCACTCCCCGTGCACCTCACACCAACACCACAGTCCATACACATGTACGAATATGTGGATTTTCTGCTCAAAACTGGGATAAAGCCCCATTATTTATTATTCTTAATAAATATATAGTTTATTTATATAGCACTGTAGATTTACACAGCAATGTACATACAAATATTCTCCTCTGGATCAAACCCCAAGGCAATGAAAAGGCCCAGATTCAGCCTGAATTGTCCTGTATGTCATTTAGACAGCTCACTATGAAAACTAGGTGATGCCATTTTATTTGGCCCAAGATGCACCCTAAGATCCTGTACAGACAGGCCTGAAAGGCCGGCATGGGGGCAGACTTGGGGCATAGCATCCTCCCCAGGGCACCCTGACGCCATGCACTGCTCCATACAGCATGTGTTGTAATGGTGCACCTCTGGCACTGCATCCATATGACACAGCACCGAAGGAGCGCCATATAGCTGTGTCACCGCAGCTATGCCACCTTTTTGAGGGCACAAAAAGAAGTCACTTTCTGTGGTTCCATTTTGTGCCCTCGAAAGGCCAGATCAAGGCCATGGCGTGAGGCTGCCATGGCCCCAATCTGGCTGTATGTACAGTCCCTAAATTAAGAGTTATGCCTGTCTATGTTACAATGCTCTTCTTGAAGATTCTAGAAAGAACATATGCAAAGTGCTTTGAACATTCAATAAGCATTGCCTGAGTTGTCTATGGTTGTAAAAAATTACTAAAAAATTGTATACAAACTGGGCTCTGATGTTAGGGACTGTTTGGGGGGGAGTCCTGATGTATTTATTAGGGAAATTAAGGTAAAATATTGTTATGCATGTGAAGTATGTGTATGTAATAACGAAAGTATCTGTTGGGCGGGGGGGGGGGGTCTGAGCATACCAGGGACGTAGCCAAGGAGGGGGGGGTTCTTGGGGTCCGGACACCCCTTCCATTAGAAAAATGAATGGTGTGTGCTGCTGCGCCACCACACTCAAGCCCCATTATAATGGTGACACATAGTCTGGACCCCCCCCCCCTTTCCTAAAATCCTAGCTATGTCCCTGAGCATACAATGGTGGGAGTAACTGGATATCTGAAGTGATTTTTAAAAAGCATGCATGACATTTAGATAGTGATAGAGATGAATTAGTCTGAGTTAGTTAGAGAGAGCGAGATGAATTTAGTTAGACTCAGGACAATTAGTTAGGTTTAGCTAGGGAAAAGAGCGGGGCTGCTGACACACTGAAGAATTCATGCAGTTTAACATCACTTTAAATGTCATGGCTCTATCATATGAATCTTGACAATTGTAGTTTGTTGTGGCATCAGAGTCTTTGACAGAAAAGGCTAAATATCTCACAAAACTACAAATCCCAGCATTCCATAGCATTGAACCAAGGCAGTTAAACCAGTGTCAAACTATTATTTCTGCTGTGTATAAGCAACCTGAGAGAGATGAGTATATCAAAATTAGCAATGTGACAGAGAGATATGAGCTAGAGTTGATTAGCTGAGGATCTGTTAGTATTTAGATGTGTTAGGGCTTATTCAGACAATCCAAAGTCCCCGGAATAATAAGGGCTTTCCAGTTCTTTTTGTTTTGATTTTATCTGTATATTCATGGTTTTGCATCCCAACTCTTTCTTGAAAAACCCTGGGTTTCCATCACTCTCCTCTTGGGTTTGTCCCTCTGCTTCCCCAATAACATCTCACATCTAGGCTCAGGCAACATTTCAGAAATTGACCTTCACCAATTTCCAGTGAGACCTTCTTAGTTATTATTCAGGAGTTAGAGTCAAAGAATTAAAACATTTTAGCAATATTATATTAGTTAAGCATGGGATCAATTTTTTAAATTGCTAGTATTCTCCTTTCTCTTGCTTGATTTCCGTTGAAGCTGCTGTCCTGGGAACAATTGCTATGTTTCTTGGTGGCAGTCATTTTAGATGGCTCCAGGGATAACAGAAACACACTGCCATGGAGAGACACATTTCATTTTGGGAAATACTGGTTTAATTTAAACTGACCTCGAGAGTGGGAATAAAAACTTATGAGTGCTGGGAGTTCCCTGTGAATATGTCAGCTTGGGAGAAACATCATGTAAATCTCAAAACAAACAAACAAATGGGAAAGATAGCAACAAAACCATGAACTTTCTGGTTTTTCCAGTCTGTCTAGATGGGCACTTAAATAAGTAATCTTTTACTGTATGTTGAACTTTTCTTAAATTAAATTTTGTATTATACACTACAACCTTAAGTGCAAAGATATATACAATTGAACAATAAAGTTAGAATCATCCAAGCTACTATATTCTCCATCACCGTGTATGGATGTGAGAGCCAGACAGTTAAGAAAGAAGACAGGAAGAAAATCAATTCATTGGAGATGTTGTGCTGAAGGAGAGTGCTAAGGATACTGTGGATGGTCAAAAAGACAAACAAATGGGTCCTTGAACAGATAAAGCCTGAAATCTCCCTGGAAGCCAAGATGATCAAACTGAGCCTGCCACATCATGAGAAGGCATGACTCGCTAGAAAAGACAATATATAATCCTAGGAAAGGTAGAATGCAACAGAAGGCAAGGAAGACCACATGCTAGATGGATAGACTCAATCAATGAGTTCACGGGCATCAGTCTGCAGGAAATTAACAGAGCAATGGATGATAGGGTTTTTTTGGAGATGTCTCATCCATGGAGTCGCCATGAATTGAGGTTGACTTGAAGGCAGCTAACAACAACAAATTATACATCTGTGCCTTTGAGGACACTCCAATAGTTTTATTTGTGTGGACGAGTTCAGAAATGTTGTGTCTGTGGTGGCAGCAGTGGTTCAAGGGTGGTAGTGGCCAGTGGTCAGATTTAAGTCTCACAAAGGAGCCATGAAGGCATGTAAAAGGTCCCCGCATTAGGTGCGATAGTGATGGGACAGGTGGAGGCACACACATTTGGCAGCAATAGTGGGACAGGTGGATGGCCCTCACAGCTGGAGGCAGCAATGAGATAAATAGAAGTCATCACAATTGGTCGAAGTGGTGGAATAAGTGGAAAACTCTCACACGGACATGTTACTCTATTGCAGTGAAACAGCAATATAACGAGTATTAAGATTAACAAGTTTATTATGGCACTATTTCTCAAATATTTTTTTCCCTTACCATAAAATTCTTTCCTAACAATGTAATGGGAGGCAGGGCTACCAGAGTGGATTATGCAAAGGGTTGGGAGGGGGAGGAAGGAAACAAATCCTGAAATTTTAAGGTAGGGATCCTCCCACCACCACATTCAGGCCACAAGCCATGAGTTCAGGGGCACCACTAAACATGGATTGTTCACTACTCACCCGTGTCAGTACCTCATCACCTTGGTACACTAGTTTGCGGATGTGGGAGATGATTCTCTCCCTGGCTTTCTCCAGTTCCTGACGGCGATTGTTTGCATCAAAGACACATCCCTTATAGATGGCTTCTGATTCCTGAACCTGTATGCAGTGAAATAGGGACATATGGCATGAACTTGGTTTTCTCACTTGGTGCAGAGTCTGGCCCAATTTAACCTTTCCAGACTCTTAAGAATACATCCTAAAGTCTTGTGCGTGACACAAGGACCTATGGAATACCCTTTTAGGACACATTCCTTTTGATTTCCCAAGTCTGTATCCACTGCCTTCAATTATATGGCTCTTTTCAGAAAACTTACATGTTTGTAAGTCTGAAGACTTACAAAAACCTGACACAGGCATGCTGTCCAACCCCCTCAGATATTTGAACACCCTCTAACAGTGTTTTGGCCCAGACTAATGACAAAATAAATTAGTTGTAATTAATGTCTCTCTGCAATAACAGAGGTATGATTAGGATAGTTGCAATTTTAACTTAATATGAAATAATTTCACACTTTTTGCAAGTTAACTGCAACTCTTTAATTACTTTGAAGATCATGGGTGTGCTTTTATCAAATGCGATAGGAGGCTAATGGTCCAATTGCTAGCTCATGCTGTGCCTTGTGCTATGTTGTGGGTGTTTAGGGTACACTGAGGTCAAGAGAAGTGTGTGTTTTGTGCCACAGGCCAACAGCTTGTAGCATTCAGTCATTTTTGAAAACAGTACCTGATAAGGGCACTATTTTAGTAAATTCTGAGAAATTGGGAAATCTTAACTTTTTCAAACTTGCAACTCTAATGAGAACTATTTTGGAGAAATTATTTAAAATAGTTTCCCAAGTTCTGTTCTCTACACATTACTAATCTTTCTTTTACACAAGAGTCTGTATAACAAAATACAAGGTCTGCATCAGAGGCCAAACTACTACAATTATCAAGGTGCTCAACCGCATAGCTTTTGGAGCCAATACCTTGAATTGTGCTTCAACTCTGTAACGGCGACGCTTCTCCAGTTGCTTGTTACCACTGCCTGTCATGCCCTGGCATTCTTCTTCTGCCTTGGCACTTAACACTTTGGCCTTCTCCAGATCCTCACAGCGCTGGAGATAATGGATGCGGGACTTGCGCATAGAGGATAAAGAATCATTCTGAAATTGGAGCAAGAGTTAGCAAGGACAGGTTCCCAGTTCTGAATGGTTTTGTTCACCCTAAGGCTAGGGCCGATTCTAATATCAAACTTATTTTGTTCCCAATTAAAATAGTCTTGTGATAAAGTGAGCCTGGAAGAAAAATTCGCATCATGATCTGCTTTATAGGCGAATGGGAACACCCCCCTTGTGTTCCTGTGGAAAGCAGCATATTCTCTTAGGCTTACAAATGAGACTTTCATGTGACGTTCTTCCAAATGAGGCTTTAAAATTAAATTATTGTAAGTTGCCTTGAATCCCATACTGGGGAAAAGGCAAGACATAAATGCAATACATAAAGTAAAATAAAATAAAACAAAGCTGTAGGTTGCCTATGGGCAAATATGAATACCTTATAGCAGACTGAGGCTGCATCTGCACTGCACAAATAATGCAGTTTGACAACACTTTAACTGCCATGGCTTAGTATTGCAGAATTCTGGGATTTGTACATTATTGTAGCACCAGAGCTCTCTGGCAGTTAAATATCTCACAAAACTACAAATTCTAGAATTCCACAGCATTGAACAATGGCAGTTCAAATGGCATTAAAATGCATTAATTCTGCAGTGCAGATGCAGCCTGAGTAGACAAGTGGCCCTTTCACACTACCCAATTATGATCCTACTTTAGTTTCCAGGGCAATATTCTATGGAATCCTGAGATCTGTAGTTTGGTCAGAGGCACTAGAAGAGCTATGGTAATTAAAGTGGAATCATAGCACTATAACTGAGTTGTGTGAAAGAGCTACATTTGCTAAATCGAAAGAAGTGGTGATTCTTTCCATATTTCTTTCAAGCTACTGCTGCTAAACAACTAAAACAGCTCTAGGCAGTGCGACAGGAGAACATGTTGCAGCAACTCCTGTGGATTTAACTGAAAGAGATTCTATATGCAGATCTGTGAAAACAGAAGTCTACACTGAAATCGGTGCAAAGAGAGTGTGGTTCACCCAAAGCTTCTGAATTGGGCTGCTGCACATTCAGCCAGTTTCTTTATGTGCTTGTCCTCAGCCTGCCAGTTGTTGTTTTTTAACCTGAAGCCAAGTTGCGTCCTTTTGGATTAAGGCTTAAAAGACTTACCATACACATATTTGCATGGAAGTCCTTAGTGCCTTCCTACCTGATCCCATCCTTCTACATCGATTTCATTACACTTTGCCAAAAAAATTATTAAGAAATCATGCATTAATAGGACCCTTGAAAACCTGACAGGTGACTACTGTGATGCTAACTTCTTTTCCTTTTAACCCTTCCTAATGCTGCACTTACCATCCTTTTCTGCTCCTTTTGCCACTGGTCTTTGAATTCCTTTCGCCATTTCTCAATTTCATTCCTCTTGGCCCAAAGAGGCTGCAGAAAAAGGCCAGGGATAGCAGCAAAGGAGAGAGATAAGGAAGAAGGTGACATCTCAAGCAGCTCTATCTAATATTTACAAAACGACCATGCCCTTATAACAAAATAAAGAGCTGTGGGAGTGGGACATAATCGAGAGATTATATCTGCGGCTTCCACAACTTCCCCTCCCCTCACCCCTCCTCTTCTTAAAATGTAGGCACCAAAGCTATGTGAGGGGCTCCAGCAGCAATCATTTTACCCATAAGATTTTGGTTAGACTGTGTATCCATAACCTTGTTGAAGCCAGAAAATGCCGTACCTCATAGTATTCTTTCACATGCAACACTGAAGCTGTTTCAAGGGCTACATTCCCTGCCTTTATGTCATGCTCCATAACCATGGTGTACAGAGTCTGGAGAGGCATGCAGTTCTGGAAAAACAAAAAGCATTGGAACTGGAATAAGAAGACATTTGGGCTGAAATCCCTACTTAGAGATGAGTGTGATGGCAGTGTTCTCCATTGGAAATACCAATATGGGCAACATTTTAAGCCTGCAGTATATGTGGTTCCATTTAGTAGCTCAATACAGTCATCATAGTCCATGCAAAAAAAGCTCACCACATGGAACATGCTTGAGTCATGTCTCAACACCAGCAATGCAACTTTTTGCAGGCACATAGCCTCAAACATTTTACAATGAAAATAGGGACATGTATGGTCAAGCAACACCAGAATTTAGCCAAGATGGCAAAAAATATTAAGGAGGAAACATTGTCCTGGAACAGACAAGCCAAGTGCACCTTGCTGGTGCCAATTTTAGGGTTAGGGACTGCACACCAATCGCACAGTCCCTAATCCTAGCATGGGGTGGTGGCTTAGTAATGGTGGCATCCCATCCATACAGGTGCCACCATTTTGACGTAAGCAATGCGCAGCATATGCATACCACTGTGTGTCGCTTACATAATGAGTGCACATTGGCGCACTCATTATGTCCGTCCAGCGGCACGAAAAGAACCCAGTTTTTCCAGGTTCTTTTAACTCTGGAAGGACGCCGCACAGTCTGGTGGCTGCAGCATCCCTCCTGAGGGAAAAAGGCCGCTGGAGGCCACCCTTTTGGGGCGGTCTGACCCATGCCTAAGAGAGGCTGTGTTTGAGTCTGTAGGAAATGGCAAAATTCCTTTTCTCTCCCCCACTTCTGAGATAACTGAGTGCAAACTACTTTTGCACTTTATTTTCTTTATTGAATGTTTATTAAATGTTTTAAAAACAGAATAAGAAATTAAAAAAACAAAAGTAAAAGCAATAAAAAGAGTGCATAGAAAAGGGGGTGACTTCTGGCCTTTCTTACTGTGATTTTAATAATAATAATAATAATAATAATAATAATAATAATAATAATTTTATTTGTATTTCCCGCTTCCACCCAAAGATCGAAGCAAGATTACATCATGAAAAATACAGTACAATACAAATATGAACTATAAAATACTAACACTGAATTAAACATTCCTATTAGTGCCTTAAAATATACAAGCAACTATAATCCTATGAATGTCATCGAGAGTGGAGCATTAATTATGGTTTTTTATAGAATCAGATGGATATGCCTGCCAGAAGATATCTGTTTACACATTATAATTATTGACATCTCACTCACTAAAATTACACAAAACTTCCTTGCATCCATAATTTATTCTTCCTAATTGTAAAAACCAAACATTACCAAATTTCTTATTTTCACACAAAAAAGTCTATAAGGTTTTTCCAATTTGTTTTTTTTAATATTTTTTTAAATATTCAAAACATTCTATGATAAAATCATACAACTTATCTTTTTCTACAAAATTTATAAACTTGAACCCCTCCTCTAACGTGAGTCATGTTAAATTATTCCATGTTATACCTTGAACAGTTATGCTGCCATATTCATATACAGTCTAATCAATTTTTCCTACCCCAACAATACTTCATTTTAAAGAGCTTGTCTTAAAGATCTTAATGTAGTATAAATTTCAGTTCCTTTAATCATATTCTATGTTAATTCATCTGTGTATTGGAACCAAAATTTGTAACCCATCCTCTACAACTATATATACCGTATATATATACACTCACCAACAATGCTTCATTTTAAAGAGGTTCTCTTTAAGATCTTAACATACTATAAATTTAAATTCATCATCAATTTGAACTTTATCATGAATTCCTTTCACCTGAGTCTATTTCTTCAGATGCATGAGGTGGAGTGGAGAGTTCAGAGACAGACCACATATCACTCCACCTCATGCACCTGAGGAAGTAGGCTCAAGTTTACAAAAACTCATGCTACCAGCTTCTTTCCTTCAGTTAGGGGCTAAACAGACCGCCTGGAAGTGAGGGCGGCTCGGGGGCCTGGCATTTGGATGACATGGTGGGGGGCATCATGGCACTCCTTTGGCATTGTGTTCAGGTGACACATGCCAAAAGGAGTGCCAGAAACTGCTGTGACAGGGGCACCTTTTGGCTGGTGCTAAAAGGAGTGGCATTTTGTTGTTCCTTTTAGCGCTGACAAAGCACCGGATGGGGGCCATGTCATGCAGTTGCCATGGCCCCAATCCAGCGAGGAAAGGGACAGCGGGATACCACTCCAAAAGGTCAGACTGTTTTGCCCCTTAGTTTCAAAGGTGCTACCAGATCCCTTGGAATACTGATTTTCTAGACTAACACGGCTATGTCTTTGATATCTTCAGCCCATGTTAAAAATGTCAATGAAATTTCCTGCCCATCAGCATTTTCCTCCATTTTTTACTGAACAGTACAAGGGACTGATGCACCCAGCTTACAGCTGAAGAGCTACAGTCTGTGAACTCTGCAAATTCCACTTTGCAACTCTAATTGCATAAAAGGGACCTTGCTGTTCAATGCAAATCATTCGTAATATACTAGTTGGCTCCAGGTGCAGACTGACAGTTAACATGCTGCATATTAATGTATGTAAAATATTTTATCCTACCTATTGGGGATATAGTGCTTTTTACATAGGTGTTAATTTTGCCTTCCCAAATACAGAAATACACTTTGAACAAGTGTCTTTGTTTCCATTAATAGGCATATAAGAACACAATACCAGAAAATAGCTGTTGCTTTGAGTTACTGGAAACAACATAGTGGAACACTGGCCTTCTCATATGGTGGTAGGCGGGGGAGAAATACTTATATGAACTTGGAAAAAAAGTGTCTTCAAGTGTCTTTAAAAGTAGGGCTGGTTGCTCTGGCCATTTTTATTTGTCTGTGATTTTCGAACTATTTCAAAGAGGAGTTTTTTCCAGTTTGTTTTTAAATATGTTTTAGTCATATACTGTATTTACTATTTTAAATGTACAGGCAAGCACCACATTTCCAGTACATATATCTACATTTGCAGGCAGTTTTCCCAGTACATATAAAATTAATTCATCCACTATCCCCACATGTAGAAGTAAGTATTCCAGTGTGTCTGCTATATAGGGTCAATGTGTAGTTTCACCCAGAAGGAACCTGAAACAATATAATGTTAGTACATATATATAGCAAGATACAGTACTGCTTTTAGGATCCAGCTGGGAAAGAAATATATAAAAATGTAATTGCTACCAAACAATTTCATGCAAAGTGCAAACTGAAGTCAAAGAAGGGAGTATCCCAGGAAACTTACCTGAGAAAAAATGGCACTTCGGCCAGCTTCAGCAATCTTCAGGATGTTCTTTGCAAATTCAACCTCTGTGAACAAGGAACAAGTGAGTGAACTAAATTTCCAGAGAAAATGGCTGGTAAGATTGGAGCTCCTCTTTTGTTGTTGTTTAGTCCCAAAAAAAACTTCTGATTTTGGAAAGACACTCCCACCTTGTGGCAAGGTCTATAGGAAGAGCTGTGTGTTCACTCAAACATTATATATTCTGTTGCCTTAGCCCAAGATGGCTTGTACAAACATTTTCATGGATGCATAAATTTGGAAGAGTACCTTCTGAGTGGGTAAGCTTTAACTTAAAGGGATATATGTATAAGTAGAGAAGGGGAGAATGTTATAGATTCTGGATATTAACAAATGAACCTCACCATAAGCAAGGCGTTTGTCTACCCAGTTCAGCAGCTCCTTGATATATTTGCACCACATCTTGGCATAACCCAGGGCTGCTTCCACACCACCATCACACTTGATCAGCATCTCGTCAGCCTCTTCCACTGAAAATGAAACAGCAGGTTGGTTACATGAAATAGCTTGTGAAAAACCTTTAGAGTTGCCATCTAACTGCATCAGAGGCAGCACAACAGCTTCTTATTAAAGATAGTTGAATATGTTTCCTGATCAAGGGGCTTGTCTGTACTTACCAGAATACTCTAGGCTGCCCCTGGAGTATTCTGGCTCCAAATCTCTCCCTCCAATTCTCTCCCTCCCTTACCTTGCCGGCTTTCAGCTCTCTTCTCCAGTTATGACAGGCCATCCCATCGACTTTGACCAGTCCACAGACCATCCCAAGACCTTCCCATGCAGTTCTCATTTGTCACTTGGCACCACTGCTGAGGTCAGAATGAGCTGCACCCTGAGCTATTGACACAGGGTGCCTTGTTGTGACCTCAGAGTGACATACAACTGCAGCAAGAGCACCAGGTGACAGATGGGGCCACAGGTGAAAAGGTAGATGCCCATGTTGCCAAAAACCCTTCAAGAACCTGCAGCAAATGGTGAGTTATTTAAATGCGGATTAGGAGGAGGAAGCCCTAAATGGGGTGCAGGCATCACAAAGACAGTCCATTTTGGTCTTTTGGTCTTATGTCATTTAAGCAGGATACAGTGAACTTGGGGAGGATGCAACTTGGAGTAAATCATCTATGTAGACAAGACAAGGTTACCCAAAGCATTGCTATACAGAAAACTGCGGAGGACTCCTATTCCTTTAACCGTTATGCAGAAGTGGGAATTTCAGCAGATGTTGCTTATTACCTGGTTATATGACAACCTACACCTGCTGAATTTCTTTCTTCTAGACAACCATTAAGGTACAGGAGCCCTCTCCAGTTCTAACTGTGGCAAATCTGTTTAGATCTGGCCTGCCACACACTTAGAGGAGAGCAATGGTGATTGCTATCAAATTCCAGAGCGCTCTGCTCTGCTGGTCTTTAATACATTAATGTGTAAACTTCAGTTTGATCCTATGGTCAATGAATTAGTGAGAAGCAATCTGTCCATAATGTTGGAAATGAAGGAAAATTTGAAAAAGGATCATACTAAAGATATCATTAAGACAGTAAGAGATCTTGATGGTGGTGATGTGGTGCTCAACCGAGTCACAAAATGCTTCCAGGGAGAGGTGTTTTTATCTTACCATCATTCTGTCCTTCCTCTATGAAACAGTTCCAAGACTGGCAGGGGAGGCAACGCAAGTGCCAACATTCTCCTTACTCTCTGAACTATAAACTGTCAGTATGTTGACATTTGCTAGGCAACCATGGAGTGAATCTCCTCAGCTCTGCTTAAAACAAGTTCTAGAGTAATCCTGTTGCTAAGCAATGATGGTTTAAAAAAATAACATAAAAACTAATCAGATTAACTGGAAATTGTCTATTTCATCCTTGCAGCAAGAAAAAATATTGCTGCAGTTTTCTCCCCTTTCTGGGAGAATACAAGATTTCCCTGCCATTTTCCTCTGATATTCAAACTCCATGAAGTTTTTTTCAGGGAGGTATTTGATGCAGAAATTCACATGGTTTTTCTCCAGAGGAAATAGAATTTTCATGCACAAAACAGTATTTTCTGCATAGGAAACAGCCTTTCCTGCACAGAACACATTTTCATTCACAAAAGGGTTGTATTTCTACAAAAAAATAAAATAAAAAATGAATACCTGCTTAAGAATTCCTGAAACATGCAAGATTTCAGCCTTACTCTTTTCTTCTTAATAGGGCTTCCGAATATTAAGAAATAATTTCTGGTCAAGCATTGAAAACAAATGGATATTACTACCATCTCTACAACCTACTTGATCATTTCATTGGTCGCCTATTTGCTCTTCTAATATTACAACCCTGGGAATATAAGAGCCAACACAGTGTAGTGGTTTGAGCTACAACTCTGGAAATCAGGGTACGATTCATCACTCAGCTATAGAAACCTACTGGGTGACCTTTAGTCAGTCCACACTCTCAGCCTCAGAAAGCCCCTTGATAGGTGGCCTTAGTGTCACTGTAAATCGGAAGTGACTTGAAGGTACACCCCAACAATAACAACAAAGGAATATAAGAGCTCTGCTGTTGTATTAGAACAATGGTCTATTTGGTTTAGCATCCTGCTTTCTACACTAGTCAACAAGATGCATACAATACAGTCGGCCCTTCTTATACATGGATTTTTTATACATGGATTCAAGCATCCATGGTTTGAAAATGTTTTGAAAAAGTATAAATTTCAAATATCAAACCTTGATTTTCCATTTTTTATAAGGAACACCATTTTGCTATGTCATTAAAATTAATGGGACTTGAGCATCCACGGATTTGTTATCCGCGGGGGATGTTGGAACCTAACCCCAACGTATAACAAAGGTCCACTGTACAAGGACACGGTGACTCCTGCTGCTGCTGACTCTTAGCAAATGGCAGTAAAGAGGCATATCACCCCAAAGCAGGTGTGGCTGTTGATTTCCATGTCAGTAGGGCAATTAATCTATTCAAAGTTTCACCCTGAACCTTGGGATAACTCTTTTAAACTTTGGACAAAAATTAATTGAATCAATGATTCACTGACATGTAAGCCATCAGCCACTGCTTTGAATGGATTCAATGACTCATTGCTATGGAAGCCATCAACCACCCATGGACATGAAGGGTCTGTTATGCCCGAATGGTAAGGACAGTATGTTTGAACCTGAGAGCATGTGGTTGAGATTCCTCCTTTTCTGAACCTTCCCATGTAGGGCTGATACAGATATTTGTGACACCAAATTTGGATTTTATCACTATGCATGTAACATTTATTAAGACATTAAAGTAGTACAGACATTGATACTCAAGAGAGCTCTCTTTCACACACACACATATACTCATGCACACACAAGTGGCCTTTGCTGAAGTCGGTGATCAGTCATCTTCACAAAAGACCATGGGAGCCCCTGGTGCCGCTGTTTCAGGAGACACACTTGTGTATGCGTGAGTATGTGTGTGTATCTCATTATCTATATGCAAACATTCCAAAATCCCAAACACTTCTGGTTACAAGCATTTCAAATAAGGGAGACTAAACCTGTACCATTTAATTCCAGCAATCAATTGTTCATTTAGAAAAAAAGGGAGAAAAGATGACTTTCTTTGATCCATTCTGCATCTCCAGTTCATCTGATTTGTTGGATGACAAACAGTTCTCTTAGTCTCATTACCTGATACTCTGAAAATCTCATTTATTGCATTTAACCAAAGATCACTACAATTTAGTCCAACAGTGTAACAAAAATAAACTATAAGACGTCAAAACAAAATAAAATAGTCTATTTTTGAAGCATAACAAATTGTTCATACAACAGATACAGTGATCATCCTTTAAAATTAAGGTTAAGGAACTAATGAAAAATCACTAATAAAATAACCACATATCTCCAGCAAAATGCTACCATATAAATTCTGGTATTGTGAGAGAGGAATTACCTGAGATGTTTCCTGGTTCTCCTTCCTCCATATTTTTTTCACATTTATGGAAAATTTCTGGCTGAAATGGAAAAAGATGTGGAAAATTTAAAGTGAAACTTTTTTAAAAAGGGGAGTTGAATTTTTAAAAAAAACCACCCAGTTCCCCCTGTAAAGCTTTATTTAATTTGCTTAACACAACACCCTTGCTTTGACTTTGCTCCAAGGCACTGAGGCTGTATCTCCACTGGGTAAAAAGTGCAATTTGGAACCATTTTAACTGACATGACTCTGCCCTATGAAATTCTGGGATCTGCAATTTGTTGTGGTACCAGAGTTCTCCAACAGAGAAGGCTAAATATCTCATAAAACTACAAATCCCAGAATTCCATAGCACTGAGCCATGACAATTAAAGTGGTGTCAAACTGCATTATTTCTGCAGTGCAGATTGGCTCTAAGTCTATAGGCACATCTAAACTGGTCTAAAGAAGTATGCGGGGGGTTGAAATTGCCCAGAGATAGAAATGGTCTTTCATGGATGCACTACAGTGCTAAGAAAAAGATTCTAAGAATGAGAAGAGAAGAGAAGGAATTGTTTTTGATCTGATACATCATGAAATTAAAAATAGACTTTCAAAGGTGAAAATGAAATGTTCCTGCTTACATTAGGAATGGCCAAACAATAGCCCAAGAGAACAGAAATGCTGTTGTAAATGTCATTAAAAGTCCCCAAATTCCATAGCATTGAGCCATGGCAATTACAGCAGTGTCAAAGTCACTAATTCTGCAGTGCAAATTAGACCAGATCAGAAGAGAGGTGAATGTGTGGCTGGGAGAAAGAACATGGACATTACCAATCAACAGAAGAGGGAGCACACTTGCCTAAGCACCATGATATAGAACGCATTACTGTCACAATCACTCTCATTTTTGCTACTTTACTAAATCAATATGGCTTGGGCTCAGAGTTTCCCCAATTTTCCAATCAAAAATATGGGGAGGGGTTGAGTGTCTGGGAGATGGGAAAGACTACAGGGCACGTAATTCTTGTTCCACCATTCCCACTCAGCCCTGCATTTAATTTTTAATATTTAGGGGCCCTTGTAGCACTTTTCTACATTCTCACCATGCCCACATTTCAACATTTGAGTCAGGATTTACAAAACCCATTTCTTCCCTGGCTTGGAATATATTATGCCATTATGACACTGCACCACCAGGTTCTGGATAGGTCACATGAAGTCATGATGTGTGTTAACTGTTCTGTAACTTTTTGGTCATCAATAAAGAGATTTCCCCATGAATGTCTAGGGTTGTTTTTTGGTTTGTTTGTTTTTTTAAAAAAAATCTGATGGAACATTGTGGCTGCAAACATTAGGTCACTTAACTTTAAACTTTTATTTTTCTGGCTTTTTCCATTGCAAAATAATGAATTAGAACACACAAACGTCAATTTCTCTTGCAAGGTCATGGTCAACAGACAAAACCTCTGGCCATCCTAACCCTCCTGACTCTATTATACAATGCTGGCAGTTTTTGATGAGCGCTATCTTGCTAAAACTTCTTTTAACTTCTGCAGCAGTCACAGGTAGTATGCAAGATAGACAGACAGACAGACAGACAGACAGACAGACAGACAGACAGACAGACACACACACACACACACACACACACGGCTATGTAACACATCACTGGAGTTGTGTCTTGTTAACCTCATTTAACAATACGGGCAGGGATAGTTCTTTTCTAAAAGTAGACGTGTGTGTGTGTGTGTGTGTATTTAAGTGCAACACTTAAAAAAGGAGACTCCTCAAGTTCTATGAGACACTTCTGAAGTATACATTTAGACATTTCCTCCAGTTGTCCTAGGACTGAACATAATGTAAAACACAAGTTATTGGTTAAGTTGAACCTGTGTTCTAATGTACAGGTGGCCCTGTCCAAAAAATGTACTGAAGCTCTGACTGTGAGTAAATTAGATGCTTACTCAGGGTAGATGCACCCACAGTGATGGCACCAGCACCAATTCTTCCCCTGCCTGCATCTTTCTGTGAGACTTATTTCATGGTTTGTTTGTTTTTTTAAAATAAAAATCTTCATTAGGTGTGCTCTCCTTTGCTGTGCAACAGCAGCACTGGTGCACTCATGCAATTCTGCTTTGTTTATATGGGCAAAGAGCAGCAATGAGATCCCCTTCCTTCTCCTCTCACTGCCCAACCACAGCCATACTTTGGTTTTGCTGATTGCTCCATAAATTTTCTGAATGTGATGCCCCTTTTCTTCTGTACAGGTGACACATCTAGCTAGGGTTATGGGTTGAGGACAAAGGATGGCATGGCAGATTTCTCTGCAGCAATGCCATTCCCCTGCCAAGCCTGCCACCATCACCCACACCCACTTCCCTAGATATCATATCTTGCCAATGTTCCTTGATCAGCTCTTGTGGGAGAGTTAATCATGCAAAGGAAGAAATGACATTACTTGTGCTCAAATGGAAGAGAGAAGCTTTGAGTAAGCACATACTTGCCATCAGTTTTTCACACATGCACATGCACACACACACACACACACACACACACAAAACAAAACAAAACACAGAATTTATCATACCTGTAGATTTTCCTGCTGTGAGTTTGAGACTTGAGTATCATTGTCATTAGTATCATTAGTATCATCAATGAACATATCAACTGCCCTGAAAAACAGAAAGAATCGATAGTGGAAATCACAAAAATGATCATTATGCAGAATGAAGCAACTGTCTCTAATAGTGGGTTTTGGATGCCATTACAGCATGGCAATTTTTTTTTGTATGTTAGCTTAATTTATTTCTAAATGTTTTAATATATTAGGGAAAGAATATGACTGGAAAAATTTCACTTCATCTTCCACAATGTCTTGGGCTGTCCTGATTCAATAACACTAAAGTGCAGACAGTGCCAATTATATAGATGTTTCTCTTCAAATGCCTTAGCTACTCTCAGCAAGTGTGGCATAGTAGTTTGAGTGCTGGACTACAATTCTGGAGACAAGGGTTTGATTCTCAGGTTTGCCATGTAACCCACTGGGTGACCTTGAGCTAGTCACATGCTCTCAGCCTCAACGGACAATAATAGCAAAACTCCTCTGAACAAGTCTTGCCAAGAAAACCCTGTCATAGGGTTGCCATAAGTCAGAAACGAGTTGAAGGCATGCAACAACAACAACTCTCAGCGAAAAAACTAAGAGGGCATTTGAATATGGGATTCCATGGTCCTAATCCAACACTGCAGTTATTACAGCACATTGGATTTCATGGTTTATATATTCCCATCAACATTAATTTTTCTTCCAGCTGTTTACATAGCCACATTTGCAACTGCATGGAGAAATTGAGTGGTGTGTTTGGTACAGTATAGTCATTAGGTGCCCCTCCTTGGATACATACGCATTTCCAATTGAAATTTCCAGTGCATCCAGGCTCCGAAAAATCTCACTGTAGCGTTTCTTGTTTTCAGTCCCTTTTGATTGGCTGTTGAGATCTGCAAAGGAGAAAGGCAATTCATGAGACTATTCAGGGAGGATTCAGTTATTGGATTATGTTTAATCCAATGATTATATAAAACTGCACACTCTGCTCCTCATCGTATTTTTGTGCCTTCAATTTGACTATGACTTATGACAATCCTATCCTAGAGCCCCCCCCCCCCTCGATTTATTTTGAAAAGGGTTGACGCATTGACTTCTTCTAAAGCTGAGAGACTGTTACTTGCTTAAGGTCAGCAACTGGGTTGCCATGGCTGAGTGGGAATTTGAAACCTGGTCTCCCAGTATCCTAGTCCAACCCTCAAACCACTACATCGTGTGCTGGCTGTACCCTGGCCTTTGCTGTTGGTGTGTGCCTTCCAATCATTTCAACATTATGCCAACCTGAAAGTGGCCCTACTATGGGGTTTTCTTGGCAAGATTTGTGGCCCTACTATGGGATTTTCTTGGCAAGAGGAATTTTGCCATTGACTTCCTCTGAGATGGAGAGTGTGTGACTTACTAAAGATCACTAAGGGCCTGTACAGACCACCCCCAACAGACAGCCTGCAGCTACCTCTCTTTGCACTGGATCAGGGCTGCAGCAACCACATGTTGTGGCCCCGATCTCATCTTTCTGTGGCTCACAAGGGAGCTGTTTTTTGCACCATGGCTTTTTGGTGCTCCTTTGGTGCTGCATCATCTAGACCAGTGGTGGCGAACAAATGGCACGAGTGCTAGAGGTGGCACTCTCAGAGCCCTTTCTGTGGGCACACACCCCGTTGACCCAGCACAGAGTTTGCCAGAGTTTGTTACTAGAAAGCCAAAAAGACATGGCACTTTGAGATAAATAGTGTGTATTGGGTTGCAATTTGGACACTAAGACGCGTTACAGACTGCCCAGAAGGGGCAGTCTCCACCGCTGCCGGTTGCTCCGTGAGGGAGCTGCAGCAGCCAAACCGCGCGGCTCCCTTGCAAAGCAAGAAGCGCCAAAATGGCACTTCTTCCTGGGCCCCAGAAGAGGCGCTGCAAGGCGCGAGGCACGCACTCGCAGTGCCATTTCCAGTGCGTGATGTCCGGATGCTGTGCGTGCGCAATGTCAAAATGGCGATGCCCATCTGTATAGGGCGCTGCCATTTTGACGCACTCATTACGCGCGAGAGGCAAGGCGCGTCAGGAAGCGCCGCCCCTCGCGCATAATAACGGTGCCTCAAGGGGCCCATCTGTAACACGCCTCAGTCTCTAAAACATTTGCCATCACTGATCTAGACACAACACCAGAGAAGCCTCATGACACTGTGTGCCATGTGGTGCGGCGCGCAGTGTCATGCCAGCCTGGGGCGGAGTTGGGGTGTGCGTCATATGAATGCCACACCCCGACTCCACCCCCAGGCCAGCCTTAATGGCCAGTCTGTACAGCCCCTAAGTGGGTTTTCATGGCTGAATGGGGATTTGAACCCTGTTCTCCAGAGTCCTAGCCCAATGCTCAAAGCATCACACTATCTTGGCTCTCTCTCCTGGCTCTTACTGTCAAGTAAAATTGCACAAGAGTCTTGCCTTCTTTTGAAACCAAAACCTGTTGAAATCTGCTTGAGTCATTAGTACTATAACTCAAAATCTCACTGTGGCCCACAGCATGTCATCCCACGTCATTGGGGTGACCTCTGGGTTTTAATCCAGACTTTGTCATGTGTTGTTTGTTTGTTTGGATAGTTCATTAAATGTTTGGATGAAAACTCAGAGCAGAGCCCTTGTCCTACTGACTGGGGTTTAGTGAATAAATCAAAAGTAAAACCAGACATCAGGTTTTTAGAGATGGGCTGGAAATCTCCTCAATACAAATAATACCTATCCTGGGGCAGGGGGGAGACGGGCGATAGTTCAAGTTTGCCAGTAGCTGGTGCTGAGTGGTATGCTGCTGCTGCTGCTGCTGCTATGATGGTGATGATCATCATCATCATCTCAGTTTATATTTCTTTCTGCTGTATGATTTTTAACACCTTTGCCTGATGAAGAAGCCAGTGACGCTTTGAAAGCTTGCATCATGTATTGTGTGCATTTTGGTTGTCCTAATAAAGGTATCATTGTTTCGTGGATTTTGGATGTTATTGTACTTTGCTATATGGCCAGCACAGCTACCCATGGGTAAATTTAATCAGATGTTACTGACTGGAGTTTTAGTCCATCAAAGAACTGGATACTATCTAAACATCCAGGAATCAACAAGTATCTGGATATATTGTGGTGTATTCCAAGTAGTGTCACTTTTAAATGGGCAAACAGTAACATTTATATATGGTGTTTTCTATAACATAACAATAATATATACTATTAAAGAAAAATGAGCAACTAACATACTTGAGCCAGGGAAACATGGGAGGAGTGATGGCTGATCCAACTGGATAAAGCTCTGCAACGGTCATACAAACTGCAAAATCAGAAGGAAGGAAAGCTCACACGCTACAGAGCCAAGAGCCCACTGTGACTTCTCTTAAAATATTATGTCTATCATCACCCTGAGTAAGAACCTCTCCAGGTGGAAAGAAATGTTTCTTTTCTTTTTCAATGAAGGGGCTAAAAGAAATATACACCATTATAGCTTCCAGAATTCTACAGGATGGAACCATGGTGTTTTTACTCAGAGGTAACTCTCATTCGGTTCAATGGACTTCATTGTAAGTGTGCACTGGATTCCACAGCCCTAAACAGTGCTTTCTATTCTGGCAAAAAGTACAGCCTAATCCTACACTTTCTTACTTCAAATAAGATCCTGCATGCTGAGTGATATTTGAGCCTGAAAGCCAAACAACATGTCATATTAAATACATTACAGAGTTCAATGTGACTGATTTTTCTAACAGAAATAGCTGCAGGAGCAAGGAGAAGAGAATAACCAGAGCTGGACCCACCGCAAATGCCCTTACAAGACGATGTTGACTACAATTGCTAAATAGTGTTACAAATTAAAGAAAATTAAAAATTAAAGGCATGCTGGATAGGGCATAGGGCAGGAAAGCAGGGTTAAGGGAGAGTGCGAAAAAGAATGCGAGGGACCACAGATGTCAGAAACAGCCCCACTTGCACTGCTGAAGAGACATGTAATAAGGAAAGCTCCCTTATCAGTATGTATCCATTTCCTTTAACTACCACAATTGCAGCGAGAATGAGGCTCATGTGATAATGCCTTTACACTAGAGCAGGGGTAGGCAACCCTTTTGAGCCGGGGGCCGGGTTGCTGTCCCTCAGACAACTGGGGGGCCGAAGCCAAAAAATAAATAAAAAAATAATTTTTTAAATAAATAAATAAATAAACCGGGACAAATGTTGGACAAAATTTCCAAATGGAGGGCACTTTTTAAATAAAAAAAATGGAGGTCACGCAAAAAAATTTGCTGATTTTTTAAAAAATGTTAAGATAAATGCATGTTTCTGAGGCTTCTATAGACAATTGCCCCACCATGCCCCTCGCGCAAGACGCCAAAGGCCCCGGTGGCAATCAGCGGCAGGACCGGGTGGGGGCCGGTCCCAAGGCCTCGCCGGGCCGCATCCGGCCCGCGGGCCGCAGGTTGCCTACCCCTGCACTAGAGAATGGATGGGAGAGACTGCAACTCTACTCTGGCTCTCAAGAATTTTCCAGAGATGTAATGTCTTCTGGACTGTCCATTTGGCTTGGACTTAGGAGGCATGGCATTATGGTGGTCTTGGTCCTTCCTAGAGAAGGAGTGTCAGAAGATCACATTGGGGTTGTTTCACCACATGGCCACTGGTCTATTGGCTACCGCAAAGCTCTCTCCTCATAGAGATCATTCAGATGTTGGTGGTTTTTTTAGCGAAACAATGCAAATGACCTCACTCACACATTAATCATATGCATTTGGGATGCATGTGAACAACATAGATTCAACCCGGATTCATCCTGGATTATTCGCACCATCTGAATAGGGCCATAGAATCATAGAGCTGGAAGGGAATCTGGTGGTTATCTAGTGGAATCTCTTGGCAGTGCAAAAAATTACTGCTAAAGGATATGTGAGAGGTGTTTAAAGGCCTCCAATAAAGGAGGGCCCACCACCTTCTGGCATAGTGCAGTCCACTATAAAATAGGTCTTACCATCAAGAAGTTCTTCCAAATGTTTATTCAAGCCATGTTCAGATAGTGAATAATCCAGGATGCGTTTGGGTTAAACCTCTGTTGTTCACATGCACCCCAAATGCACCAGATTAAGGGGGTTTTTTTGGAGGGAGGGCTGCCAAAAATCCACTTAACCCAGGAGAATCGATACTGGATCGTCATCCACTCGCCCGAGTTTTTAAAAAAAAGATTTGCCTCATTGGTAGTGTGAATAACCGATGTGAATAGACACAGATAATTTGAGATTAAACTCTGCATGCCTTGAATGTGTTTCAAATACATTCATATTGTCGACTCCATGTTTATTCGAGTACTTGCACATGTGAGCAACTGAACCCCCAGAGATGCACAGATAAATTGTTCCATAGTGTGAATAACAAAACCTGGAATGCATGAGTGAGGTCATTCAATTTATTCCCTTTTAAAAAGATGCTCAAATGACCCATCTTACTCTCTTGTTATTTGAATCCATTTATTTAATCCTATGGAGCGCAGAAAAACAAGCTCCCTCTGCCTTGAATATTACAGCCCTTCAGATATATTAAAATGGCTGCCATACCATCTTACCATCATACATTATTTATTATTATTATTATTATTATATTATTATATTATTATTATTATTATTATTATTATTATTTCTTACCTGCATCTCCCCTTGTGACCTTAGGTCTTTATTTCTTATGTACTGAATAAAGGCACTCAAGGTAGACAACAATAAAACACCATTAAAAATAAAACTTCAAAATCACAGAAATAAAACAAACACCCCTCAAAAAAAAGGTCATCCTGATTTAAGGACCAAAAGCTACATGAAACCATGCAATCCTGACTGCTGGCAGATGCTCAGCAAATGTAGCACTACAACTGAGACTGTTACAGAGAAAACCCCATTTCTCTTGACCTGTCTTTGGGTAGGGTATGCAGTTCATGTTACGCATTTATGTTGGAGGGTAGGTATGCAGCTCATAGCTTCTTAGCAAATTACAAACTCTGGTGTAGTATCCCGACAGTGGCATCATTAGGGGTGGTAACACCAGTGCAGCAATTCATGGTGTCACCGCCCCCCCCCTGACCTCCTCCCATACCACACCATACAGATCCTTTGTAGTGCTGTTTGTGCTGATGTTACAGTACTTCTAAATTGTATTCCATATATCACTGAATGTAATGGCAAAGTTGTGATGTGAACAACTAGCAAAATTAAAATTATACCTTTAAATTACAATATCATCACACAACCTAAGTGTACAGTCAGCCTTCCTTATCCACAGATTTTTTATCCGTGGATCAAGCATCCACGGATGGAAGTATTCAGAAAATTTAAAACACCAAATAGCACCTTGATTGTCCATTTTATATAAAGGACACAATTTTTCTATGCTATTATATTAATGGGACTTGAACAGCCATGGATTTTGTTATCCACAGGGTCCTGGAAAAACCCTAGGGATAACAAGGACCCACTGTATTTATATTTACATTGGCACGTTACAGACCACTGAGAAGCAGCGGTCTGGCTCTGCCTCCGCTTGCAGCGTCCGGGAACCGCAGCCTTTAAAACGGCACGGCTCCCGGACGCTGCAGAGAAGGAGCGGGAAATCCGCTCCTTCTCAGGCCCCAGAAGAGGCACCGCAAGTGCCAAAGGGCGCACTCGCGGCGTCACTTCCTGTGCGCCACATGCAGACGCAGAGCATCCGCTATGTCAAAATGGCGGTGCCCGTATGAACAGAGCGCCGCCATTTTGTATGGACTGAGTCCGTGATAGGGTAAGGGGCGTCTAGAAGAGACGCCCCTTTTTCAAACTGGGACGTCCTCAGGACGTCCCTAATGGCGGTTTGTAACCCGCCATTGTTTCATGTGATTAAGGTGAAAATTTGGTAAGATGTGATGTTTTTAAAGAAAATAAGTCGTTTTCCCACTAAGCCTCACCTTACTCCCACCATCCATTCAACATTTTAACACAGGCAAATGCCACAGCTCATTTCTGCCAAAAAGCACCTGTTTGGGCAGCAGTGATGTCACCCTCCTTTAAGACGTCACTTGGTGCAGCCCACACCCCCTGCATCCCCTTAGTGATATCCCTGACCAGGGTTCATGTCAGAGCATTTCCACATCATAAAGGATTAAACAGGTCACAAGTGATTCCATGGGAACCACAAGGGCTGCTGCCATACTGCAGGACTCATGTAGTTTGACACCACTTTAACCGCCGTGGCTCCATCTTATGAAATCCTGGGATTTGTAGTTTGTTGTGGCACCAGAGTTCTCTGCCAGAGAAGGATAAATATTGAACAAAACTACAGCTAACCAGAATTCCACAGTATTGAGCCATGGCAGTTAGTGGTGTCAAACTCCATTAATTCTGCAGTGTACATGCAGCCTAGTCCTGACATCATCAGATTTGTAGGAGTCAATCAGAAATGTGTTCTTCTATTAGAGTAAAACAAGCAGCATTCCGAATCATACGTTGCTGTGGCTCAGGCTGATATAGCACTGGCAGGCCCCCACCTTATTTTAAGTGAAGTGAGTATAGCCTACAGAAGTTGGGCATGTTGCCAGTAGGAGAAGCTTCAACAAAATAGCACTCCTCAAAAACCACAAGACCAGCTCAGCCACCTAGTTATTTTGTGTGTTAAATGTGTACTTGCAGGAGAAATGGGGAGATAATTTATGAGTTTCCAATGAAGTAGGCCAAGAAAAAATAATGGTTTAAAGCAGCAGCGTGTGACTGTGGTGGATCTGGGAGCCAATTTCCTGCATTTGGGACCCAAAAAATGCCAAAAAAATGTGGAGAAAAATCCAAACTAGAAGTCCATTCCTGGCTTTGAAAAAAAAACTGGCATTCTTGATGTTAAACAGTGAAGGGAAGCCTGCAGCCTATTTAAAAGGTTTAAAAGAAGGCTTCCAGGAGAGGCAATTCACTCATCACTTTGGTCTGAGAAGTCTAGAAGCATCAAGGTCACAGAATCAGCTTGGGGCACTCACACTTTGACATTTCCTAGTTTAAAATGAATGGTCTCAATTTGGCAGTTCCAATTAACCGTCTGCCATCCCACTTTTTCAACTGCTTTTTAAATATCCCAGCTTCTCTCTCCTCCTCCCACATTCCCCCTTTGTCCTTGGCTTAGTCCCATTGCTGGGGACTGAATGTGCACTCAATGAATTCAGCAAGGGGAGGAGGAAGAGGGCAGAATCTTACCCTTCCCAGTTGACTCCGGCAAAAGCTAATTGACGCAGCCTCTCCCAGTTTGTCTGTTCTTCTTCACTAATAATTGTTGTTATCTTGACCACACTCTTGATGTTGCTTAGCCACACATGTCCCAATTTTTATCAGTGAAATTCTGGAGGGTATGGAATGGTGGTGTGCTGGTGTGGTGGTTTGAGCATTGGACTACAACTCTGTAGACCAGGGTTCAAATCCCCTGCTCAGCCATGGAAAACTACTTGGTGACCTTGGACAAGTCATACTGTCACAGCTTCAGAGAAAGGCAAAGACAAATCCTCATTGAACGAATCCTGTCAAGAAAACCCAGTGATAGGTTCACCCTAGAATCGCCATACTATAGGTCAGAAATAACTTGAAAGCACACAACAACAACAACAACAACAACAACAACAACATGGAATGGGTGTGTTTGGGAAATGTTTGCAACCATGCTGAACTCAGAGAATTCTTTAAAAAGCTCATGGTATAATAACTTGATTAATGAGTAAAGCTTTATATTATACTGTGGCTCATGATATTATAATGAGGAGTGTGTCACAGATTTCTCTCACCCACACCACCAGTGAAGCTTTAGTCCTGTCTCTTGTTGTTGTGTGCCTTCAAGTTGTTTCTGAGTTATGGTGACCCTAAGGCGAACTTATCATGGAGTTTTCTTTGCATGTTTCTTCAGAGGGGGGTTGCAATTGCCATCCTATGAGACTGAGAGAGTATGACTTGCCCAAGGTCACTCAGTGAGTTTCAATGCTCAAGCGACATTTGAACCCTGGTCTCCAGAGTCATACTCCATCACTCAAACCACTACATTATGCTGGCTCCTATCTCTTATCATCCTATATTGCCCTCTCCTGTTTGTTCTTCTGGCAAAGCATTCCTTCTTATTGCAACCACTGCCACTTTGTGTTTTCCTGATGAGGGTCAAAAGATTTTACTCAAGACCAGAGACAAGATTCACTTGTCTCTGTGGACAAAGCCCAAACAACAACAATACAGCAATACTATTTTCTAGTAATTAGATATGATCATCATCACCAGCAGCACATGTGGCTTGAAATACTGAATGTGACAACCCAATCACCTACTTTAAATCATTGATGTCCCTCTCTTCTGGCACACATACACTCCTAGCATGCACACCACACTAGACATCCATATCTCCCATATATACTGAACTATAAGTCAACCTCATGTACAAGTCAAGGGCAGATTTTGAAGTCAAAATTAAGGATTTTGATATGACCCATAGATATGTTGAGAGTAAAACATAGGGACATGTAACAAAGTATTGAAAGGATGAAGCAAAGGAAAATAATGCCAAAGAACTTACAAAATTCCAGCAGGTATAACTGTTTGTGCTCACCCTAAAGGCTGGCTGGAGGAGAGAATAGAGGGAGGTCAGTGCTTCCCAGGACATACTGTGCCTGTGCCTTTCACCACAGGATTATTCCTTTTTTAAAAATAAGAGTTGAAGTACAGTACAGTCGCCCCTTTGAACTTGTGGGGAATCCATTCTGGACCCCCCCAGTGAGTTCAAAATCTCATACATATTCAAGCCCCATAGGCTTGAATGAGGTGTGTGCATGTGGGGCGCGTGCTGCAGGGATGTGCCCCATTCATGTTAATAGCAGTCACCCCTCTATGGATTTCAAGTCTTCACATTTCAAGTCCATGGACTTGGAGGGGTGACTGTACTTACATTGACACATGGATAAGTTGATTTGGGGTTTTTGGGCCAATTTTTGGACTAAACTTTCTAGACTTCTACATTTACAGTAAATACCCCTTTAGATTTCAGGCTTCCTCCTTCTTCTCCCTCACTCTTTTTCTCCTTGGGCTTCTGTTTCTCAGTCCTCTGCTTGTTCTGCTCACCACCTTGAGCACTAACCTAAGCCCTGGACCTTCTCAGCCTTCAATTCCTCCTTACTACTATTGCTCAGACTCTTTGTGACATCAACAATGCTGCTTGGAGTCACTATGACATCCACACTACCCAGTCATTCTTGACCTGAGGCTTTACCACTAGTACCACCAGCTACCTAGAACCACTTCAGTCGCTTGCCTTCTGTGTGGTGTGCCTGAGATGTTGAGACAAAGAGTTCCCCTGAATTTCTCCATGGCCTTTCCATAGAGGAGGAAATGAGACTTCAGAACTTCTTCCCCCACTTTGGCCAGGACAAACTCCCATTTGTCTCCACCACTCCCAGGAAGAAGATGACTAAGGTATAACATTGCTTATTTTCCTCCTTCCTCCTGTATGTTTTCCAGGTTGGACTTATCCAGAAAGGAAAAATGTCCGTGGAGTAATCAAGACTTTCCAGTTGTTCTTGTTTTGATTCCACCTGAAAATTTATGATTTTGCACCCAATTTTTTTTCCTTAAAATATTTTGGGCTCCCCTCCCTCCTTTCTCTCTTGTGCTCTTCTTCCTTCCTCTCCCACTGATGATGACATGCCACATGTAGACTCAAGCAACGTTTCCAAAACTTGACTTTCATCAGTTTCCACAGAGCCTTTTAAAATTATTATTCAGGAGTTATAGTCAAAATGTTAAAAGTACTTTAGCAATACTGTCAGGCCTCCATATCCACAGATTCTGCATCCATCCATCTTCAAACATTTTCCCCAATCCAAAAAATAAACCTTGATTTTGCCATTTTATATAAGGGATACTATTTTACTACACCACTGTATATAATGGGATTTTGGTATCCAAGGTCGTAGTGGTGGTGGGGTGCCTGGAACCAAAGGCCCAATGTGTTACAATATTGCATTAGTATCATTTTATTTTATTACTAGCATTTCTCTTTCTCTTGCTTGATCTTTGCTTGGTTTAAAAATCACTTTGTGTTTCTTGGTAGCAACCATCTTAGCTAGTTGTGGTATAACATAAACAGACAGCCATGGAGAGGTTCATTTTATTTCAGGAAATAGTGAGCTAACTAATCTGGGGAGTAGAAATAAAAAGACCTTGGCCTGTAGCTGGTAGTAACATGTTGTTTTCAATACATTGCCGTGTTAGCCACATCGTTTTGCCATCTGACAAGAAGGGTAAAATATTGGAAGGTTTTTAAAAACATAAATTAAATCAGAAGAATAATTGTGAACTGCCCTGTGTGGTTAGGCACAAAAGCAATGTACAAATATAACAAATAAAAACTCTCTTAACCTAAAATGTAAAAAACCTGGTTACAATATATACTTATGCTTTAAAAAATCCCCCTGTAAACAGAGAAGTATAACACTGAATGAACAATTCAGAGTGATAGCTGCACTATTGTGTATTGCAAGTCATTGCTGTCCTATCTCACAATCAGTGCCCAGTATTTGGCATCCTTGCCACAGGCTGAGATGGAATACACAACATCTGAGGCAGGGAAAGGTAACTGTAGCAGGTCTAATGTTTACAGCCCCCCAAACCTTCAACATAGCAGGCTGCTTTGGGTGAAAGGGAGTCAAAGTCCTTCATCTTCCTCCTCCGCCATGCAGTTTCTAGAGGTGTTACAGTTCTGAGACTTCCTTCATCCATGCATGAATCCAGAAGCATTTACCTGCGTTTCCAGCAGGATGTAATTGTTGCTTCAGCCTGGGGCATGTTTGCAAAACCTTACCTCCTCAGTTTTCCATCCATCCCAAGGTATTTTGCTGCCTGAGACAAAGGACAACATGGTGCCGTCCTCCTCCCTCCTGGCAGGTGTGTAAATCAGTGGAACTGGCAGTTGAATCATACTTCAAAATGGCATCAAATTATTTCACACTCTTTTTTGGTTGGGCAACACTAGGCCCATCCATTTGAAAAAGAAAGAAATGGCCACTATTACAGTGTCTGCAGCCAGGATTGTTTGGCTGATTATTTCTTGTCCATTCCAGTTAGATCCATATCTTCATGCTAAATTAATTGTGAGGTGTAATCCTGATTTGAAAACTGTGAAGCGATTCTTTGTATCCAGAAAGTGGGTTGGTTGTGGGATTTACCCATTAGATCAACAAAAATGACACAAAGCAAGAAGGTTGGACATTTTCAACACTGCAGTCCACAACCTTCTGGCACTGTGCTGCAACACCTGCAATTACAGCACTTCCTTCCTGTTGTCTTTATATCTCCTACAAGCTTCAGTGCTTCAACTACTTCTCTGTGCTGGAAGTATTTATTGCATCCTTAGAGACCCTGAAACTGGCTGTTGTATCTTATAAATGTTTACTGGGAGGCACTAATCTTGATGTCTATGAAACCAGAATCGAAAGCATTTAGACTGTCCTATACAAGTTAAATGGAAAACTGCCTTTGCTATTACTGTATAGGTAACATTTCTATAGATTTAAAATTGCATTTAACCAGCAAAAATTCTAATTTCATGTATAATGGAAACCAACACATTTTTAAAGGACAAAACAGACTACTTCATCTGGATGCTGGCAATGTAACACAGTGAACACTACTTTGTGGCACATGACATACCCATATAAAGTGGTTTATTTCTGGCCAGATGTATTCTCACGTTTGAATTTTGAATTTTAAAACTTCTAGGATTTATAGACACATGTACTTATAAACTATATTCCTGTGACTTGCAGTTTAACTGAAAGATGTACAGTTTGGAAAAAAAAACTTTCTCACAGTGGGAAGAAATTGCTCACTATTTATCTATTTATTTCAAGGATTTATATTCCACCTTTCTCCCCCAATGGGATTCAAGGTGGGTTCCTTTGAGATCAAAACTGGTGATCTCAAGGTGGATTCCCTTGGCATCAAAACTTTATTTATTGCTTCCCTTCAGATTAAAACTAGTGAAGAATTACATTCCTGTTCTTGCATTAGAAAAGGAAATTTAAAATGTTCAACATACTGGGCAAGATAACAAGAATTCTTGCATATCTTTGCAATGATTTTTTTCCAAATTGGGTTTTATCTGTTTATTGCACAGAAAATTCTCCATTTTTCTGTGTAAAATGTTGTTTTTTGATGAAAAATCAAAGGCTTTGCCAAATGATTTTTTCCTTTGCAAAATATAAAATAAAATAAAATAACCACCCCAAACACCAAAGTGGTTGTTTTCTTGCCAGGTGCATTCTTGATGTGGCAAGTCAGCTTCCCCACCTTTTTGTTATGAGGATGAGGAAATTAGTTAGCATTGTTTAGATGCCTATTTCAAATGCAGGGAGGGGAGAGTGGTAAGATGTGAGAGACAGCACATGTTATAGTTTTTCACTGGAAAGAAAAGCCTTCTCTGATTATAATAGACTAGAATATGTCAGGAAGCAGACTGTAGGACTTTTGTACATGGTGGGCTTGTTGACTATATGCACTGGACTTTTTGCAGTGGATCTTTCATTGTTTAAAAAGATGGTCCTTGGGGCCGTCCCAATAAATGTTGCTGTCTGATGTATAGCACAAAAGACTTATTGCACCCCAGCATACACACTCTAGGCAAACATTTTCATGGAAGTTTCAAACCAATCAGCAGATTTTGGCTAGTTTCCCCCCCAGAAAATTGATAGTTTTGATTCATAAAACTTACAAATCTTAAAGATTGAAGGAGCACCAGCCAAATACTTGTTTAATTCAAATCATAACTAAAAATCATCAACATCAACCCCAGGCAACAACGTGTGGATTCCTAGTTTAAAATATTTTGGCAGAAAGGTTTTTTCCCTACTCTTTGTCTTAAACTATAGAATATACATAGCTGTACTTAGCCTTGCAGGGCAAATATTTGAATTTGATCCAACCCTTCTGTGATCCAGTCTACACTGAACAGAAATACAATTAGATCTGCCAAATGAGATATGTCAAAGATTGATGGAAGACCAATTGTTTCCCTGTGTTCACTAATTAATAGCATGACTTGACATGACTAGCAGGAAGAGAAGACTAAATATATCATGGATTAAATATTAGCAGGGAAGTTTGAAAAATCCTTCTGAATTATTGGCTCTAAGAATATCCCACACTGGTGGTCAGGACCTCCTTCTTCTGCCATATAATATCACCTTTGTAAAAACTTCACTGGTTCTTTTCTTCCAGAGCTTAAGATGCTTTTCATAGCAATTTTCAGGCTAGCATGCATAGATATTTGCTGTGTTTTGAATGGGAAGTGCCATTGGGCCATGGATTCCTTTTGGATAAATAATAATAATAATAATAATAATAATAATAACATTTCTATCCTCCCTCTTCAACAAGATCGAGGTAGCTTACATTAGTTAAAAACCATATAATACAATACAATATATCCCACTGTTTCCTCCCTCCTTAAAACAAATCAACATAATAATTACAACATAATAATGACTATGGTAAAATATAGTTAAAATCATTAAAACAATTACAACAAGAACAGGACATCATGGGGTAGTCATGAGAACAGTCCATATCAGTGCGGACAACTGATGTTGTTTGGCAGTTTTCATCTGTGAAACGTTGAAGGGTATGGTGCTTACAAATCTATAGCTCCCATTGGGCCTCTGAGAATGCACAAACTACAAGGGTGGTTAGATCCAGCTGAATCAACCTGCCTGCCCACAAAACAAACAAGCCCAGCAATTCCCCACAGCAGCTTCCCTCAGTTTCTCTGACCAGGCGAGATGTGTCCCTTGACATTAGAAGGTTCAGGTCTCAGGTCTTCATTTTTTCTCTCCTATCTGCCTCCCAGTTAAAATTCAGCATGGCAACCAGCATTGTTCAGGAGGGATGCAAGCAATGAGATGGGATACCCAGCTGAGGCTGCGTCTGCACTGCAGAATTAATCCAATTTGACACCACTTTCACTGACATGGCTCAATCCTATGGGATCCTGGGTTCTGTAATTTCCTGTGGCACCAGAACTCTCTGACAGAGAAAGCTAAATACCTTACAAAAGTAGAAGCCCCAGAATTCCATAGCATTGAGCCAGGACAGGTAGTATCAAACTGCATTAATAAATGCAGCCTTGGTCAAAGGACTTTTGAGAAGCACTGGCACTCTTTTTGTTTTCCTCTTTGTCTTTTGCGACTGATGAACAAAGCTTCCCAGCTCTGCTTGGTGAAGAAACCTTTTTAGGCAACCACATCCTGTTTCAGGGAGGGGAAGGGAGGCGGAAAGGGGATTGTGGAGATTTTGTTCTGTTTACATGACAGGCCCATGCCTGGTTTTAACATTTTGTAAATGGCTGTAGCCTAGAGAGAGACCTGCTCTGCACACATACTGCAGAATAAGGTGGTGATATTCAGATGGTGAAAATAATCCGGGTAGAATGTGCGTTGAATCTTATTTGTTCACACACATTTTGAATACATCCAATTAAGGTTTTTTGGGGTGCAGGGGGGCTGCAAAAAATCCCCACTTAAGCTGGGATAACCAATCTCGGTTTTCCCCCTCAGTTTTTCTAAGAGATTTGCATTGTCAGCTGCATGAATAACCAATGAGAATAGACCCAGGATGAACCAGGTGCCTTGAACGTGTTTTGAATACATCCGCATCATCGACTCCATCTTTAACACAGTGCTGACACATATGATCAACAGAACTTGCAGAGATTCACAACGTTGTGGTTCTGAGAAAAAAATTAGAGTGAACTATAAATCTGGAATGCATGAATGAGATTATTTGCATAGTCACACTAACAAAAACAATATCAATTGTTAACATTTCCATTTCCTTAAATGGGACGAAGTGATTTTGGGGTCATTCACATATTGTTTTTAGCACAACTATGTGAATAATCTCACTTGCATTCTGGGTTTGTTATTTACAGTAAGGAACCACATCTATGGCTTCAGTTGCTTACACGTGTCAGCACTCAAATAAAGATGGGGTTTATGATGGTAATGTTTTTGAAACATGTTCAAGGTATGCAGAGTCTTCTCCCAGTTTCTCCCAGGTCTATTTGCATCAGTTATTCAAACAGGCATCTTTTAGAAAAGTTCGGGGGGAAATCCATCATCAATCATCCTAGGTTAAGTGGGTTTTTTAAACACCCTCCCAACTTAATCAGATTCATTTAAATGCATGTGAACAACAAAGATTCAACCCACATTCCATCTGTATTATTTTCACTATCTGAATAACCCCTTAGTTTTTCTACCTCAGGAACAAAAATAACATGCCTGATTTGATTTAACAAGTATTTGGCTGGTGGTCCTTCAATCTTTAAGATTTTTAAGTTTTATGAATCAAAACTATCCATTTTCTGGGGGGAAACTAGCCAAAATCTGCTGATTCGTTTGAAACTTCCATGAAAATGTTTGGGATGCCATCCTAAGTTTAAGTACAAAGTTTGGTCAAATCAATTCATTAATGTGCATTCAAGGGGAAAATACTGAAATTAGAAATGGTTGTTTAGGAGGAAAGGGAAGTAGTTAGCAGATTAGATCAAAACCTTACCTGATTTTTGTTTTTGTCCCATTAGATAACACACTAAGTTTGGTAACTCTGTGATCAAGCATATAGCACAACAGACAAGTGATCAATTCTGAGTAGCATAACAGACAAATCGACAGATCCCAGTTTCATAGAGTTTGGACCAAAAAAAGGTGAAGGCTACAACCTTTATGAATTGTGCAAATGATGCATTCATCAGTTTTACACAATTGATTATGCCTTGTCTATTGATGGGAATGTGCACATAGATTTACAGGCATCTCTCTCATCTACTAGGACCACTGTTGTGTGCTTTCAAGTCATTTCCAACTTATGGCGACCCTAAGGCCTCCAAGTTTTCTTGGCAAGATTTGTTCAGAGTCAGTATGCTTTCCCCACCTCTGAGGGTGGGAGTGTATGGCTCACCCAGGTTCACCCAGTAGGTTTCCATGGCCAAACAGGGTTTTGAACCCTGGACTCCTAGGGTCCTAGTCCAACATGTAAACTACTACACTATACTGGTCCATATTCTCCAACATTTCATAGATGAAAACTGGACCACTTGTGGTGAGACAATATCAGAATATGGTCAAGATGGCAAAGGTTATTACTGAGGAAGAACACACAAACTAGGACACACTGCAGCAGTTTCCATCGGCCTGACTCTACTGGGAAGAGCAAGATTTCTTGCTGAGTTTATTGAGTGAAATTAACTTTGCAATTTAAACTCAGTTTGCAGCAACTGAAGTAAGCTGGGAAAAGGGAGAGGACAAGAGCAAAACTGGGACATTTTAAAAGTAGTTGAAAAAAGTGGGATGGCAGAGAACTAATTGAGATTATCCTTGTCAGTTGCAGCATATGTAGGTATTTCTTGGTCTCCGCTCCCTCCATGTTGTTGTGTGTCTTCAAGTTGTTTGGTGACCCTAAGGCAGTGAACTTTGCATGGGGTTTCCTTGGAAAGTTTTTTCAGAGGGAGTTTGCCATTGCTATCCTCTGAGGCTGAGAGAGAGTGACTTGTCCAAGGTCACCCAATGGGTTTTCATGGCCAGAGCCAGGAAGCCTACTCTCCAGATTCCTAGTCCAACCTGAAATCACTACACCATGCTGGATCTCCATTCCCTCCATACTTATAGGGTGCAGCTTTCACCACTCTTTGACTTTTGAAATGATAAGGTCTAGAGATTTGCAGGGGAGAGAGGGAAGTAAGCTGTTTTATCAGGACATGAACAGTGTACTAAGTAGTAAACTGTAAACTAGCACAGTACAATTGTAGAAACATTTAATACAGAGAGCCATGAGGAAAGATTTTTATAACCCAGAGAGGTTCATCCAAATATTTAATCTAAAAAGACTGACATTTAAATATGTACCTTGCCAAGTTCACAAGCCATGGTGGAAGAGGAGTCTACCATTCTGAATAAATTTCCTGTTCTTACAAATCTCACATACACACACCAGCCCCAATCTCACATGTACACATTTTAATATGATTCAGGAAAATCTGCATTTACATTTGCTCTCATCCCTTTCACTCCATTCATTGGATCCCGCCACACCCTACACTTTTAGCCACACTTAGGGCCCAAACAGGCAGGCCAAAATAAAGCTGCTTCAGGTCACTTTGAAGGTATGCTGTTTAATTGACACACACATCTTAAGAGGCCAGAAGCTGCACCAAAGCTGCACTCCAGTCCTTAAAACCAGAGTGTGGCTTTGGCACAGCTTCCGGCCTCTTAGGATGAATGTGTCATTTAAACAGCACACTTCCAAAGTGGCCTGAAGCAGCTTTATTTTGGCCTGTCTGGTCAGGCCCTAAGTTTCCATATTTGCATCATGTCATCTCCCCAAACTGAATCAAGTACTAAACCACAAACACCATCCCGTCTCCAGACTCACAGTTTTTTGGGGGGAATTTATTACATGTGGGTTTTAAACTGTAATTACTAACAAGAAAATAGCGTCTTTGGCAGCATCTATTAAATGACCATCAATCCTTTGCTGCTGTGCCTCCAAAGTGTTGGTAGAGGACATCTTTTCCATGACAGGGAAACTCATCAATACATGGCCAGTTGCGCTGCCACCCCATTATTCCATAGGTATGATAGTGACAGTCTGCTGCAGTCCTGATATTGGGCAGTCACGGGGTGTCAGTCTCCTCCTTACCACTCTCATCTTCAATATTCTCAAGCTGCCTTTTTTCTCCCCTCACTTTTTTTCTCTTTCTTTCTTTCTTTCTTTCTTTCTTTCTTTCTTTCTTTCTTTCTCCTCCTCCTTTTGTTTACTAAATTGTATTTCCATCACTCCAGAATTGTGTTACAAATACAAATAATAAAAAAGAAAGGTGTGCTGGGTAGGGCATAGGGCAGGGAGGCAGGGTTAAGGGAGAATCAGGAAGAGAGAGAGCACAGGGCTGGTCAATGGCACGCGTGCGTGCGCGCACGCACGCACGCACACACCCACACCCATAGTACTACTGAAGTAATAAAAGTTCCAAAACCAGTATGTTTCTGTTCCTTTTAAATAAAGGGATTGCAGCAAGACTATGGCAAGTTTGAGGCTCATGTGATAAAGTCCTTGGATTCCTGAACCAAACAATACAGCATAACTGATTCTGAAAGGTCCCAAGAAGGACAAGGACCGCAACACAATGTTATTATGCATGTTACCCTTGGCTGTTGTCATTTAAAGGCACTGAATTTTGCATTTGCTGCCCTTGGAAAAATTGTTGCAACTATATCAACTGTTGCAACCATACCAATCAGTACATATAAATCCCTTATTAAAACAGTTTAGCTGGCTACCAATCCATTTCCAGTTCAAAGTTCTAGTTATAACCTGTCAAATCCTTTATAGCTTAGGTCCAAAGTATCCAAAAATCTGTATCTCCTCATGTGAGCCTATCCAAGTCTTACTATCTTTGGGTTAGGGCTTTCTCTTCATCCTACCACCTATCTAGGCTTGTCTAGTAAGGACATGGAAAAGAGCTTCCTTGGTGGTTGCTCCTAAGCTGTGGAACTTCCTCCCCAGTGAGACTCAGCTGGCCCTCTCTCTATAGACAAATATGCTCCTAGGTAAACAGGCCTTCAGCCTTTTAAATGGTTGGGGTAAGAGGTTGTGCCTATGGATCATAGAATCATAGAGTTGGAAGAGATCAACTCTAGTCCAACCCATGGCATACATTTTCATGAATACAGTCACCCCCCTGTTTTCATGAGAGATCCGTTCTGCCCCCCCCCCTGCCCCACAAACTCGCCGATATTCAAGGCCCATTGGCTTGAATGGCTGTGCATGCCACGGGCACCCATGGGTTTGCACCGCAGAGGCATGCTCCATTTTTGAGCCCTGGTGACACAGTAGTTAAATGCCTGTACTGCAGCCACTCACTCTAAACCATAAGGTTGTGAGTTCCATACCAGCAAAAGGGCTCAAGCTTGACTCAGGTTTGCATCCTTCCAAGGAGGCTGCTAAAATTAGTACCCAGATTGTTGGGGGCAATTAGGTTACAGTTGTAAGCCACTTAGATACTGTTAGTTCAGTATGAAGTGGTATATAAATGAAGCTGTTTGTTTGTTTGTTTGTTTGTCCCCCTCCATTTGCCTCCCACAAACAGGTGATGGACGTGGAGGGGCAACTCTATATAGTACATGCTTTATACCCTAAAGGCACCAAATCCCATTTGATCTTGGAAGCTAAGCAGGATCAACCTGGTTAGTAGCTGGATGGGAGACCACCAAGGAATATTTCAGAGGAAGGAACTGGCAAAACCACCTCTGAGTCTTCCTTGCCTAAGATAACCCTATGAAATTCATAGGGCCACTATAAGTCAACAGGCAACTTGAAGGTACACACACGCAAGCACACACAACACTCACATGCACTTTTTGTGTTTTTAATTATTTAAAACAATACTTTTAAATTAATATTTTAACTGGGCTGATCAGCTAATGATTTTTAATGTTTCATACCTCATATTGTTTTAGCTATTTTGCTATATAGTGTAAGCCATTTTGAGTTCCATTTTGGGAAACTTGCAGGATAAAAATCCAATAAAGAAATAAACAAAATGAGTTTTGGCCAGAAAAAAAAAGCTCCCAAAACATGATCCTCATTTCACTAAATGGCTTTTGAAACATGACCCCTCCGACTAAACATCTGCTAAAAATTAATGTGCAACCATCTTGTTAGTTATGATGTGCAATGATTATCCCATTTTCATGCAGTGTGATTCCTACATGGGCTGCATGTTAATTTGTACACCAAAGTGCTTTCTCACAGTGGTAGACATTTTGTAGATGTGGGAAGCAGCTCTCTTGTTTGGCAGCATCAACATCTATTCTCAATGTGTTAGGCCAAGAAACGGAAATAAACGTTCTAACCAAGGCAGAGAAAGATGCTGAGTATTTGAAGTATTTGTCACTTTCTGTGAAATGAAGTAAGAGGAACACAAAGGGAAGTGGAACTTCTGCCTTCTTGCTAAGCACAAGAGAAATATCCGCCATGGAGAAAGAGAGTGCCTTATTTTTCTTGCCTTCTTGCCCAAGAAACTGAAATAGAAGTCTAATCAATTATATATACAGTGGACTCTTGGTATCCAGTGGTGTTTGGTTCCAGGACCACCTATGGATACCAAAATCTGTGCATGTTCAAGTCCCATTAAATACAGTTGCATAGTAAAATGATGTCCTTTATATAAAATGGGAAAATTAAGCTTTGCTTTTGGGAATTTATACATTTTAAAAATATTTTTAAACCGTGGATGCTTGAATCTGTGGATGAAAAATCCATGGATACGGCAGGCTGTCTGTATATATTTTTACATACATAGAATCATTTGGTGGAAAACTCCTTTGGAGTGAACTAGTGAGAAAGCCAATGCTTCCATCCATGACAATACTCAGCTCTATACCTATTTAGTATGGAAAGATGTCTATAGTAACGTTTTTATTTCATTCCTCTCTGCTGTGGATGTAATTCTTTATTTTTTTTTCTTAAGAGTATCAAAATTTTTTAGTAATTGTCTTCCAGCTGCACAGTTTTCAAAAGCTATCCACCATTCAAGACTTATTCTGCTTAAAATCCACTTATGGTATTTTTGCACAGAAAGCAACATTTCTGAAATATTATTTCTTGTGCAAAAATGCTGTTTTCTGTGCAAAACAACCACGTGTGAATTTTAGACAGAGTAAGTCCCCATCTACAGCATTCTTTTTTACAGGAAACAGCATTTTTTTTCTGCAGAAACTTTCTGCTTGGGACCAGAAATGTTCTCGATTTTGGATTTTGGGGGTATGTATGGAATACATATGTTTAGATATATGTACATAATGAGATATCTTGGAGATGGAACCCAAGTTTAAACACAACATTCATTTATGTTTTATATACACCTTATGCACTTAGCCTGTAGGTAATTTTATCAATATTTTAAAGAATTTTGTGTATGAAACAAAGTGTGTGTACACTGAACCATCAGAAAACAAAGGTGTCACCATCTCAGCCACCCATGAAAAACGTTTTGTTTTTTTTTTGTTGTTTTTGGAATATTGCAGCATACTGGATCCGGGAGATTCAGCCTTTACTACTATGATTTTGTGGTCGATAAATTTATGCTCATCTGTGTAAAAATGCAAGCAGCTAAGACAGGAATAGCCACAAAATAGCTAACAGGAGATAAATCACCTTGCTTAAGTGCTCCACACATTGTCTAAATACACTTTCCACTGGAATGTATGGTGCAAGGGCTGAAACAAATTAGAGGAGAAAGGTTTCCTAAAAGAGTTGAACAGATGTCCAGAATTCCTTATTTCACCAATGAAATAGTTGTTATATATAGTTGGCCCTGCATATCCATGGACCCCACCATCCTCAGCTTGAAACTGTTTTAAAATTATATAAATTCTCAAAAGCAAACCTTGATTTTGCCATTTTATATATGAGAGGCCATTTTACAGTGTTGTTGAATTTAATGGGACTTGAGTATCCATGGATTTTGGTATCCACAGGGGATCTTGATACAACTCCCAGCGGATACCGAGGGCCCCACTGTACAGCTTCCAAAAAAATTAGTTTTAACTCATGCTTTACTTCAACAGTCAACAGCTCAAATGCAACAGGAACAGCTTTTTAAAAGTTGTTATTGTACCCCAAATACAAGATACCTCTTTTTAAAAATGTGAAATACTACAAATAAGCTTGTACCCTACCCTCCAGCAATGGAGGATATACTAAAGACACAACAATGATTTCTGAAGTGATTAAATATGCCTGTTTCTAAATACAATCAAAATGAACTCTGGTACATTGAAAGTATACAGGTATGTACAAACAAGTACCACATCCTGACTTGGGCTTGAGACAGACAGGATTTTTTGTGGCTCAGCAAAGGCATTGTTGCCCCATGCATTAATCTCTTTTGCCCCTGCTGTTATCTTTGGACAAACAGGTTTAGTATGTTGTAGTTTCCTAAAACCAGAACAAGTTGTTCATCAGAAAGGAGAGTGAAATATACACATCACCAGTAAAAGTCTCTCTTTTCTACCAACTTCTGTGCAGGAAGAGTGGTAGACAACAATCTTACTCCTACTACTCCATCCTGAAATAAAATGTTGGACTCATTCAGTTAGGTTTTACTGCCAGAAAATGGCTCCAAAGAACAATTCGAAAAGTAGTTCTCTCCTTCATAGGTCTTCCCAATGTTTTGGATTTCAGCTCCCAAGAGCCCCACTCTGCACAGCCAATGCTTAGGGATTCTGGGAGCTGTAGTCCAATAACATCTGGAGGATTTAAGCTTGAGAGCCTCTGCTATAGACCAAGACGAACACTTGGAGTTGCCTCCTGCAGTGGTTTGCAGTATGCTAAAGATGACTGCAAGAGATTAGAAGGTTGCTTCACTTACCGGTAGGTTCAGGGTCTGCCATCATGGTCCAATCCTTAGCAAGACACCCAGTTCTAAATCCCAGAGCCCAAATCCTTGAATGACTCAAAAGCCCCCAGCTTGGTCAGGAAGCCCCACAGAAGCCACATACTTTGCAGAAGAGTTTCTGGAGGCCTGTGGGAGCAGCTTGAGGGAACCACTCAGACTTAGCTGCTGCTTCCTGCCAACAGCAGTGTTTCCGTATGAAGAAACTTCTTTGGCCCTTTGATTTGCATACTTTTCAGTATGTAAGAAGAAGAAGAAGGGAAAAAAGAGGCCTTAGATGAATCCATACAGGGGCTGTATCCCACCTCCACTACATAGTATCTCTAACCTGGTTTGACTCCTTAACGGTCACACACAACTGTTTTAATGCAAACTGAAAACTGTTTGGAAAGCCACACAAGACACCCACCCCCATTAAGGTGCCACATGAGTACAAGGGGGGTGTTTCTATTGTGTGCATGTGTTTGTTGTATTGGTTTATGTCTGGCAACAGAACTGCAGCAGGTGTGGGTTAAGGGGCAGGTTGGACTCCTGCAACACATAGACATATTTGCTTAATTAAATAGCCTTCATTTTCATTTTGATCTGATTGACCACCTGTACTTCTAAAAAGTGAGCCCGATAGAGAAAGGGGAGATGAAATGCTGACCTCCAAATTTTGTCCATACAAACATCAAATCCTCCCATCAAAAAAAAAAGGGGGGAAAAAGGCAACATCATCTTTTTGAGATGCCCATACAAACAAGGGAGCTACCTTTCCATGGTGGGAACAATCAGGTGATGACCCACCAATTTGACCCTGCCTCCCCCCATTCCACCATGATCCCAGTTTGGAGTTCAAACTACATGTTTTAAAAACCCAGTTCTTCCCCAAAACAGCAAAGTGGAGGTTTTAAAAAATCACTTTAAATCCCCCAAACACCAAAAAGAAGTGATTTCACGTTGGAAGGAGAACACCTTAAAGTTCTCAGGAATCAAAAAGAAGTGTTTTCACATCAGAAGAAGAGAAACATTAACACATCTGGGACTGGGGTAAAGATGCATTATTTAGCCTATGCAAATTCAGCCCTCTGTGATAATCTTATTGTCTTCGTCATCTGCTACATTGGTTTTTCAATGAACTGAGGGGGGGTTTGGTCCAATTAGCAAACTTTACTTTCATCTGAGGGAGAAAACACACATATTACAATATACACATATATATCCTGCCATATGAATCCACTTGAGTGTTCTACTCATTGTCCCTTTGCCAATGTCCGTACTAGAGACTGGTAGGAGAGGGCTTTTTGACTGTGGCATTCTGACCCTGGGGTCATTCACACTACAGAATTATAGTGCTATGACTCTACTTTAACTACTGGGTTCCATCTTATGGAATCCTAGGATTTGCAATTTAGGGTGGGGGGCACTTGGAAATCTCAGTCAGAACTGTAGTTCCTTTTCCGACTACAAATTGTAGGATTCCTTAGGATATAAAGGGTTTCCATTTTTGTACAAATTTGTATTTCCCTTTATATAATTAATAATTTACCCAGTTCCATCAGCTCCATTACCTTCTCTAACCATTCAATACTATTTGGTATTTTCTTTGTTTTCCAGTGTCTTGCATATGTTAATCTCTCTGCCATAACCATCTAACTAATTAAGTCTCGACTCACTCTCTCTTTCTTATCATATTCAAAGTTTATTATTTTATTATTACTTTTTTACTTCACCTCTCCACTAAATAAAATAACACTCAAGGTAGCTAACAAACATTATTAAAAACACATGGCAGGCTGGCTGGGATTGATTCGAGTCCAACATCAACTGGAGGGCCACATGTTCCCTATCCCTGCATAATGTGGGAAAATGCTGAACTTCCACCAACCCCTGCTGTCCAGAAGCCTACATAGATACACACTTTTCTGTGTCACAGTGACTTCTGATGGGTCCTTCAGATCTGTTGACCTACAACTCCCATCAGATGCAGCCTGGTGGCTCCTGCAAGAGACTGTATAAGTTGTAGTTAAAAATATTGAGTCAGCTCCCTGCTCCTCTGATCAAAAAGATGTTTAAGATTTTGGGGGGGAAATGCAGAACCTACAAGGCCAATTTGGATTTACACACCCCAAAAAGTGGTCCATTCTCTTAACTGACTTCACTGTGCTTGAAGCAAAGAAACATCATCCCAGCCTGTGTTAGATTGCATCTACAATGCAGAAATAACGCAGTTTGACATCATTTTAACTGCCATGGTTCCATCTTACAGAATCCTGGGATTCATCATTTTGGTGAGGCACCAGCACTCTTTGACAGAGGAGGCTAAAGACCTTGTAAAACTACAGATCCCAAGATTCCATAGGATGGAGCCACAGCACTTCAAGTAGTGTCAAACTGAATTATTTCTATAGTGCAGATGCACCCAGATAGAACACCTATGGATCCCATTTTTTAAAAAGAAAGACTACAGACCTTCCCAATATACAAAATTAAGAGCAGTGAGTAATTTACCAGAAACTAGATCATGTCCACTGATAAGTAAGAATGGTTAAAACAAATGAGATTTCACACCTACACCTATGATATCATAGCTGCTTGTGGGGTTTTTTTTTTAAAAAAATAAAATAAAAACTGCTTTAAAAATGCTGAATCTTATTTAATGCCAACTTTTTGGTTTCTGTGCTGTAATTACAGAACTGCCATGTTCCTGCCCAGTACCCATCATCTCTCCCCCACCCTTTTCCATACTTGTTCTAAACTTTCAACATTTGTTGGACACATGACCATCAGCTTGTAAAATTACTTCACCAAATTTTACAAGCATCTCAGCAATTTCACCATTCTGTACTTAAAAATGAAAACACCTCCTAGAAAGAAAGTTGAATGAAACTTGAGTGGGGTTTTGCCATTGGTAGCAAACTTATTTGTATTCTACTTTCATAGTCCTGGATGTCAAATATGAATTGCTCAGAAGGTATGAAGATCTGCAAACCAATGTGACACAAGACTGAAAGGAAAGAGGAAGTCGAGTTTTTGTGCCTTGACTTCTTCATTTTCTGAGCCACAAAAATACAGCCCCTTTCAAAGCTTATCTACCAAAATGCTGGAAAGGTTGTGTGCTTTTGTCCAAAAATTGTGCATGTAAATCCACAGCACTGCTGGATACAGCAGCATAGAGAAATGGGCAAAGCAGGTTCATCCGAAAAGAGAAACAGTACATTGTAACTTTAATGGGCCACTGCTCAGATGTCGCCATCCCCTTTAGTGTATGTGGGACCTCTGATCTAGTTCACTAAACAGTAGAAGTTTTCTGCTTTTCTGAGGTGTGAAAAGACAGATTGATGTGGTATTGTTGGAATCAATTCACTGACTGCTCCTCCCTGAATAAAGCATCCTGCATATACGGGAAAAAACAGAGGACAGATCTATGAAAAAGACCACCAATATAAGCCTGCCCATATCTGATCCAGATGAAACTTGTTGACATCTGACCTGCTGAATTTGGTGAAGCACATTCAGCAAAATACTCAAGAAAGGGACTTCAACAATGGAGGCTGCCTGGTTCAGGAACTCCTTGCCAAGGGAGCCCTGTCTAGCTAGTAGGTTTGCCAAATCTCAGGATCTGGCCCTGAGTCTCCAGTTTTCGTGGATCCTCTCCATCCAAGAGGTGAGGGTGCAAATTCTCCAGTTTTGATGGGCTCACCTCCAAGGAAGGGGAAAGGACTGCATACAAATTTCCATCTCAGCTAGCAGAGTAGCAACTTGCTACAGTCTGAAAGCAGTTTAATTGATTTGTTGTTGCAACTTGAAAAGTTTCTCTATTGATCTATGTATTTACTTAGCTTCCTCCTTCCCTCCCAGTTATTGTGGTGCCAGGACTCCCTCTCCACTCTGCTCTACATCCATCTTCTGGCTAGAAGCAAGTAGGCCAGTTAAAATGTTCCATATCTTGCTTCCCTAAGAAAGAGCCTATCTGAATGGGCCAAAAGGTCTGTGTTACCTCCGGCCATGCATTGTCCTGTCCAGATGACACAGGCTAATATCTCTGTTCCAGAATTGGACACATTAGACCCTGATCCAGCTGTCCCAGCCCGGCCCAATCCCCATGCAAAGGGCCCTTAGTACAGGTCAAAATGACCTGCCATTAGCAGTGGAATTTCTTGGAAACTCTGCAGCAACATATGGCAGAGCGGCAGCTCTGCATGCACCATACCTTCCTCCACCATAGCCACTATTGGGAAGACCCCCATTGTATCTGACATGGGAAGGGGGCGCTTGGCCACATGGGGGTGCAGCCAGGCACCCCCTTCCCACAGTAGATGCTACGACAAGAATCTTCCCAATAGCGGCAACAGAGGAGGAAGGTAAGGAAGATTTCACCTTCATCTGGGAACAGCCCTTTAGCTAAGGTTTCTGCCTTAATTTCCAAATAGGAAGCATATGTTCTCTATGTGTGTGTCTCTGTTTATGGGTATATATGTGCTTGAATGACACGCTATGAGCAACTGTGGTTGGTACTTGCAGAACATTTAATGACACCATCAGGAGCCATCCCTAGGTTTCAGGTTTTATGCTGGAAACCTTAGGGCTTGGGACAGTCCTGAGCTAGGAACTCTACCAGCTAACCCTGTTTGTGATGATCACAAAGACATTTTTATTTAGACAGGCTTTGACCCATAACTTGATTTGCAACTATGAGCTTGCTAGTGTGTTGCCTTTTGGGGTGGGGAAAGGAGGAGGCTGTTTCGGTTTCTTTGTTTTTATATATTTTATTTTATTGTATCTGAATATGCTTTATCACATTTGGGTTGTTCTCATTATTAGCCTCCTGGAAGACCATTTGGTAGAAACTCAAGATGTACATTTAATAAAATACAAATGCTATGAAGTACCACCACTGAACATTGACCCATAACTTGACTTGTATATGCTTGTTCATTACATGTTCAGGGAGGAAATGTTTTTCTGTAGGGAGACATTAATCTATGCATTTCCTCCACTAACTGCCTGAAGTGTATCAGTATGCAAAGGGATCTTGTAGCACCTTTGAGACAAACTGGGTGAAAAAAGTTGTAGCACAAGCTTTCACAGATTTTGTATACTTCCTCAGAGACATGGAGTGAAGGACCTTTATAATCAGATTGTATAAATAGTCATAGAAATGCAAAACTTGTGGGTATGGCGATGAACAGGGGCATCACTTGGGGTGTGTGGGTCACATTGGGTGACACCCTAAGATACGGGTGACACCACTGTTTCCCAAACATTTGCTTTGGGCAGAAATGGCCTGTGGCATTTGTCTGTGCCCCTTTAAAACACTGAAGGGATGGTGTGAAAGGGGAGAGGCTCAGTGGAAGGACAAATGAGAGGTCCCAGATTTTTTTTAAATAAAACTTAATATTTAATTTAAAATATGTATATATTTTAAATCTTTTAAAATTTTATTAAAAATCATAGCATCTTACCAAACGTTCATTTTAACCTCATGAAACTGTGTACATGCAAATATATATAGGCTGTGTGTATGATATTATAATTTAAAGGTATAATCCTAATTTTATTAATTGTTTATGTCACAACTATTGCCATTACATTAAGTGATATAAGGGAATTACAATTTATGAGTAACATTAATACAAAAAGCATTACTAAGAATTCTGTATGTTGTGGCTTGGGAGGAGGTCAATGAGGGGAGATGACACCATGAGTTACCACACAGGGTGATGCTAACCCTAGTGATCCCACTGGTGATGAAGTGAGACGTATTCAGTTTTAACAATGGTCGTTGCGGGACAAAGGCAGGAGGAAAGATGTCAAAGCAGTCTGAGCAAGGTCAAAAGCTGGTAAGGGAGTCCAAAAACCAAGCTATGGCCCGTTACAGACGGGCCAAAAAGTGCGCGCTCTGTGTGTGCTAGGGTTAGAAAGGAGTGTCCTTTCCGGACGCTCCCAACCCTAGCACGCGCAGAGCGCGCACAAAATGGCGGCGGCGTTCCACATGACCGCCGCCATTACGACATCACAATCGTGCCACCTCCAAACGAGGCGTGTGGACGTGATGTCCTTGCACCGCACGAGGCGCTTAGAGCACCCTTTACGCGGCGTAAGAAGGAGCTCCGAAACGGAGCTCCTTCTGGAGTTTGCGTCACTGGCATAGCCTTCAGACAGCTGCGCCAGCGGCGCAGAAGAGAAAGGAGCCAAGCGGCCCCTTTCTCCTCCTCCCCACTGCCACGGGGCCTTTTTCCACTTCCCCGCGGCCTGGAAAGCGGCAGATCGGGGCCTCGGAGGCTGCCAGTCTGGCAGCTGAGGCCCCTGTAACCCATCCAAGGCTCAGGAAATAAGAGCAGGAACCAATACAAAACCAAAGTCAGTGGGGCTGTTCTGCAAAAAAACAAAAAAAAACAAAACAAAAAAAAAAACTATGGATGCCAGCCATGAAAGCCTTCGACTTCACAAACACAGTTTTGACTGTGGTCAATTTCGATCCATGCTGAACCTGTGGATGAGAAGTCTCAAATACTCCTTGACCTCCACTTTTCTGCTTAGTTCTGCAAATTCATACCTATGACCTCCTTAATAGAGTCCATCTATCCAGCATATGGCCTTCCTCTCTTTCTACTTCCCTCCACCTTTCCTAGCATAATTGTTCTTTTCCAATGAGTCGTGCCTTCTCATGATATGTCTGAAGTACTACAGCCTCACTTTTGTCATCTTGGCTTCCAAGGAGATTTCTGGCTTGATCTGCTCTAGGACCCATTTGTTTGTCTTTTTGCCTGTCCATGGACTCCTCAGCACTCTTCTCCACATCTCAATGAATTAATTTTCTTCCTTTCTTCTTTCTTAACTTTCCAGTTCTCACATCCGTACATGGTAATAGCTAATTTATAGCCATCTGTAATTCAGCACAGATGGCCTCATTAGCCTAATATTTTCTTTGCTTCTTCTTTGCCTATGCATGTTATGTCTGTCATGTTAAGCTACAACACTCCAAAGGATGAAGAAGCTTAGACTCCAACTCCCTCTCTTCAAGGTTAGCATGTGATGGTCAGTCATGGGTGTCACTATGGAGATGCAGGGAGTACAGAACGCACATAAGGAGGGGTGATACCGCTGCTCCCTAAATATCTATTTTTTTTGGCAGAAAAGGGCTATGGCATTTGCCTACACCCGTTTAAAATGCTGAAAAGATGATGTGAGTGGGGTGAAGCTCAGCGGGAGGATAAGGGAGAGTCCCCATTTTTAAAAAAATTAATTTTTTTAAAATCTTAAATCCTTAGTTACAAGCAGTGTTTTACACCAGAAAGACTTAGCAGCTGTTAGCTGATCCCTTCTGATCATCGAAGCTAAGCAGGTCCAGCCTGGCTTGTACTTGGGGCCCATTCACACTAGCGTTTTGTGCCAAGTAGATCTGGGGAGAATTGATGATACATTCGAAAATGCAATACCGAATCTGACCTGAATGGAAGTTCCCACTATGTTTATCTCTCTGGCACAATTTAACCCTGTTGAATTTCACACTGACCAGAGTAACGATTCAAAATGGATCCTCCATACCAATCACATTCTATCATGTTTGAGTCTTTTCTTTTTGTTCTGTCAATCAAATGATGTGCATCTACATCATTCCACTTCCATTGTCACCCTTGTCCTCCAAGTGTTAATTCCTCCCTCCCCCAGGCCACCATATCACTCTGCTGTCTCTGCCCAGGAATAATGTCCAAAATGTCCTTCATTTTGAGCAGGACTAAGAAGTACACATTCTATATTTATACAACCTTTTATTGGGGCATGTCCTCCATTGCCCTTGCATGTCCTCCATTTTGTGGTGCCTTTTCCCCTTCCCCAAGTGGGGAACCTCATCTACCTGATCACCCTAGGATGAGGACAGCATCCTTTCCCAGGACCTGTCCTCCATTTCATCCTCCTGTCCAGAAATAATGTCCAAATGCCCTCCCTTTGGAGCCTGATTGAGAAGCATGCATTTTATCTTTCTATGAGTGCGTTTAGCTTTTATTTGGGCATGTCCTCCATTTTGCATTAGTCCTTCTTAGAGGTGACAGCATCTGGGATGATGATGATGATAGAGAGTCCTTTCTTTCCTTCAGAGCTGGCAGTAGTGGTAGCATCAGATCTCCTCCAAGCCCCTGGCAGGGATGGGGGGAGCCATGGCTGGCTGGTGAAGGCTCCTCCATCCCTCCCTCCTTCCCTCCTTCTCTCTTTTCTCCTCCCTCCTCTTTTGTCCCATTCCTCACTCTACCCACCCACTCCTCCTTGCAATGGCATCGTTGGGAAACACAAAAACAGTAAAAAAACAGGAACAACAGAGTGATATGGTAGCCAAGGGGAGGGAGGAATTAACACTCGGAGAACAAATCACTCTGCCTGGAAGCTATGCAAATGCAACAGATCACACATCCTGTCAAAAAAAATTCTCTCTCTAAAAAAAAAAGACATGTTCCCAGAAGACCCCCCCCCCCCAATTCCCCAGCTTTGGCAAGGTCTGAACATCTGGCAATATCATCGCTGGGGAAAATGAACAGAAAAGGAAAACAGCTGAGTAGTTGTTTAAAGGGCACACCAGCGGGAAATTTGAAAACACTCCGTGCAAACACAAAAATGGCACTTGCCACTCTGTAGATGGGATAGGCATGTTCCACTCCTCTGCCCACCCTCTGCCAATTGATCCCTTCAGGAAGGCCTGAATCTGATCGGGAGCAAGTTCCCTTTAGTGGCACCCTGATAAAACTTGAGGGTTTTTTTGTTTTGTTTTGTATTTGAAAAGAAACAGGCAAAAACTTCATATTGGAAAACCCATGCTAAGGGGAATTTGACATGGGCCCACCCCAATTTCGGTTGGAAAAACCCAATTCAAATGTGAACAACCCACATTTAAACCGGTTTGCAAACCGATTCAAGTGTGAATGACCCCCTTTTAAACTGGTTTGTGAATTGATTTATAACATAGTGTGAATAGCCCCTTTGACAGAGGACCATCAAGGAATACCAAGGGCTGTAAGCTATAGAATGGTAACAATCTCTGAGTATTTCTTGCTTAAGAAAACCCTGTGAAATATATGGGGCCACTATAAGTCAGTCTGTGACCTGAAGGCATGTAAACATATACAGTTGGCCCTTCTTATACAGAGATTTTTTATACACGGATTCAAGCATCCACTGTTGAAAATGTTCAAAAAAAAGTATAAATTTCAAATATCAAACCTTGATTTTCCATTTTTTATAAGGGACACCATTTTGCTATGTCATTATATTTAATGGGACTTGAGCATACACGGATTTTGTTATCTGGGGGATCTTGGAACCAAACCCCAGTGTATAGCAAGGGTCCACTGTATACACATGATGCTTGCTTATTGTGTGAAACTCATTCCCTTCATTTGCATTTACAAAAGCCAGAAGGTCTCTTGGCACCAACAAAGGCATTGAGTCCAATGAGCAAAGAGCAAAACATCCTCATCTTGACTAAGCTGAAGGAATGTATTGGGGCTGGAGAATTCAGCTTTCGGTTCTACCACTAGCAGTGTCCAGAAGAGTGAGGCTAGCAGGTGAACTCTAGTTACAGACTTACCCCACTGGAAAGAGACTTCCTCTATTAAAGAAAAAGAAATTCCAGTTTGGTTTACATTGTTCCTGCTGTTGTATGCCTTCAACTCATTTTGGACTTATACATGGAAACCCCAAATGAATCTATCATAGGGTTTTCTTGGCAAGATTTGTTCAGAAGGGGTTTGCCTTTGCAGGCTGAGAGGATGTGACATGCCTAAGGTGACTTGATGGTTCCCATGGCCAAACAGAGATGTGAACCTAGTTCTCCAGAGGCATGGTCCAACATTCAAACCACTACACCATGCTGGCTGATTTTGACCTAACTGTATTAAAAGTGCTATACATCTTGGGCAGTTTTTGCTCCTCCTTTGGCTTTGACTCCATTTGGGGACTGGTACTACCATTAGATGAAATGAGACAACAGCCTGTGATGGCATTCAGCAGTGGTAGCTGCCCCTGCAGTCATTTCTGCTGAGATTGCTGCACTTTTGCCTTTGTGGTTGTTAAACCTGACAAACTAGCCTGATGCAGTCAGATGCAGTTGGAGGATTCTGTCCCATTCCCAGTGTTGAGGTAAAGAAACTGCCCTTTACTTGGTCAGTAAAATGCCTTTGAGCTGGCTGTGGTCCATTTGTCCAGTTCTCATAAACTGTCTTTTCAAACTAATTTCTGACTCACAACTTGCAAAGGCTATGACACATCTTAAGTTAAGCCTGTCTTCCTCACTGCCTGTCATCACTTTCTTTAAATATATATACTCTATTAAATAAAGTATTAAAATAGAAAATATATACTATTATATACTACAGTATTTAGATGTCTAAATTGAGGTCATGGGAAGGGACAACTGATTAGGAAAGACAATAATGCTAGGAACGTTAAAGGTCAGTAGAAAGAGAAGAAGACCACATGCTCGATGGACAGACTCAACTAGGTAGACTATGGCCTGGTACAAACGGGCCTTTCTGATGCCCTCGTCACATGCTAGGGTTGCCTGGGGGGCAGAGCGCCCACAAGCCCCGCACCCCTCACATGTGACGAGGGCATATCAATGGCGGCACCCTGTATACATGAGCACCGCCATTGTTATGTAAGTGTCGTGCGGTGTCCACACGGTGCTGCGCAGAGCTTACGTAATAAGTGCACCAGTAGCACACTTGTTACGCCGCCACTGCGGCTTGAGAAGAACCCGCTTTTTGCAGGTTCTTTTTCCACCAGTAGGAAGCCACGTGCTTTGGCAGCTGTGGCTTCCCTCCAGCGGAAAAAAGGACGCCGCCAGCCTGGGCCAGAAAAAAAGGTATGTACCAGGCCTATGGGCCCATACAGACAGGCCAGAATAAAGCTGCTTTGGGTCACTTTGGAGGTATGCTGTTTAAATCATGTATGCGTCCTGAAAGGCTGGAAGTCACACCAAAGCCATACTCCAGTCCTAAGGACTGGAGTGCAGCTTTGGCGCAGCTTCTGGCCTCTTAGGATGCATGTATCATTTGAACAGCATACCTCCAAAGTGACCTGAAGCAGCTTTATTCTGGCCTGTCTGTATGGGCCCTATGGGCCTGAGTTTACAGCACCCAAGCAGAGAGGTAGAGGATTGGGGGGCTTGGAGATATCTTATTCACAGGGTTGCCATGAGCTGAGGTCAACTCAAAGGCAGCAAAAAACAATACTAGTCAGCCTTCCATATCTGTGCATTCCTTGTCCATGGATTCAGCCACTCCAGCATGAAAATATATAAAATATACATAAATTCCAAAAAGCAAACCTTGATTTTGCCATTTTATATAAGAGACACCATTTTACTACACCATTTATTGGTGTATGAAGACAAACCTCAAATTATAAGAAGTGAAGTGGATTCTGCAATACAGGAAATGGGAAAAAATAATTCACTGGGAACAGATGATATCCCAATTGAACTGCTACAGTGCCTACAGAGGGATGCAACTTTAGTGCTAACAAATATGGAAAACAAAGCGGTGGCCAACAGACTGGAAATGCTCGATATATACAGTATACCAATCCACAAGAAAGGAGATTCAAAAACTGCATCAACTATAGGACAATAGCACTTATCTCACATGCAAGCAAAATAATGCTCAAAATTATGCAGCACAGAATCATAGAGTTGGAAGAGATCGCAAGGGCCATCCAGTCCAACCCCCTGACATGCAGGAACTCTCAATCAAAGCATCCCCCCAAACATATATGGAGAGAGAAATTCCAGAGGTGCAAGCAGGATTCAGAAAAGGAAGGGGCACTAGGGACCACATTGCAAACATGCGATGGCTAATGGAGCACAGCAAAGAAATCCAAAAAAAGCATCAGCATGTGTTTTAAAGACTACAGCAAAGCACTTCATTGTATAGATCACGAAAAGCTATGGAATGCACTCAAAGGCATGGGGGTGCCACTACATCCAATATTCCCGATGAGGAATCTGTACCAAGGACACTGTCAGAAGAGAATTCGGAGAAACAGAGGGGTTCCCAATAGGCAAAGGGGTCAGGCAAGGTTGCATCCTGTCACCGTACTTGTTTAACTCATATGCTGCAAACATCATAAGAAAAGGAGGAGTGAAGATAGGAAGAAGCAACATTGACAACCTAAGATATGTAGATGACACCATAATATTAGCAGAAGACATTCAGGAATTGGAACAGTTAATAAGGAAGGTCAAAGATGAAAGTGCAAAGGCAGGTCTTATGCTGAACATAAAGAAAACAAAATAATGATCACAGAAGAAATATACAAACTCAATCTAGACAACGAGGAAATTGAAATAATAGTTAAAGAATTCCCATATCTAGGATCAAACATTGACCAAAATGGAGACTGCAGTCAAGAAATAAGAAGACTCTAGGAATGGGAAGGGCAACTATGAAAGAACTGGAAAAGATACTGAAGAGCAAAGACATACAACTGAGTACTAAAGTCAGAATCGTTCAGGCCATTGTATTCCCAGTTACCATGTACAGATGTGAGAGCTGGATAGTGAAGGATGCAGACAGACAGAAAATCAATTCATCTGAAATGTGGTGCTGGAGAAGAGTATTTAGGATATCAGGGACAGCCAAGAAAACAAACAAATGGGTTCTTGAACAGAGCAGACCAGGGATCTCCTTGGAAGCAAAGATGATCAAGTTGAGACTATTGTACTTTGGCCACATAATGAGAAGGCACAGATCACTAGAAAAAACAGTAATGCTAGGAAAGGTAAAGAGTAGGAGAGAAAGACCACAAACCAGATGGGCAAGGGCTTGCAGGATCTGGGCAGGGAGTGGAGGATAGGGATTCTTGGAGATGTCTCATCCACAGGATCACCATGAGTCGGAACCCACTCGAGGGCAGCTAACAGCAACAAATTTAATGAGACTTGAGCATCCATGGATTTTGACATCCATAGGGGGTCCTGGAACCAAATCCTGGCATATATCAAGAAGGGCCCGCTGTATATACTATATATACTATATAAAATATATATGTTTGTCCAGCCTGGTGG
>NC_056523.1:184504212-184646915 GCF_019175285.1 Sceloporus undulatus | reverse complement strand
TAATAATAATAATAATAATAATAATAATAATAATAATAATAATAATAATAATTGTGTGTACAATAGTTACAGTAAAATTATGGCTTCCTTTAAATACATATCAGTTCTCTTATTGGACAGCCTTCCACTTTTACAGTGATCAGGGACATAGAGGACAAGGTTCCTATCCCTCCCAGAGAGGATGGAGTGTCACCCTAAGATAGCTCTCTAAAATATATTGTACTGTAGTTCCCCTTGACCTTAGCGAAAGTAAGGGATGATGGAAACTGAAGTCCAACAGTCTCTAAAGGGCAACACGCTGCCCTAGTATCTAGTATCTGGGAGACCCAGATTCAAACCCCATACCCTCCAATTGTCCTTATCTGGCAAGCATAGTCCCGATTAATCCTCTGCTGTCCCACTTTTCAGTTGTTTTTAAAATATCAGTTTATCTCTCCCTCACCCACTTTTCCTTTGCTTACTTCAATTGCTGCAAACTGAATTTAAAGTATTTTGCATTCAATTAACTCAGCGGAAGGGAGAGGAGGGGGCAGAATCTTGCTCTTCCCAGTAGGCTGGGGTAAAAGCAAACTGCTGCAGTCTCTCCCAGCTTGTCTTTTCTTCCTGCATTAATATCCTTCGCCATTTTGATTACACTCTGTTGAAGCTTGGCCACATGTGTGCTGCTTTGAATTGTGAAATTCTGTCAGATATGAAATGGCTACTCTGTCAGGCCTAAGATGCTCACGTTGAGTGACTTTCTATCAATCACTCTTTCTTAGTTTGTGGGCTAAAATGGAAGTAGAGAACCAGATAGGGTGCTGTGGATGCCTTGGAGAAACAGTGGGACAGAAATGTAAATGTATAAATAAATGTATGGATGAGTTAATTGTGGTAGGGTTGACTGTTCTCATTCCTGTGAATGGACAAACGGCACTTGCTAAAATTACTTCTTCAAGGAGTCGGGACAGCAGCACTCTGTATTTTCATACCATCCTCAAACCATTTTCTGAAATTTCTTTGACAGTGTTGTTCAGGTTGGATTTTCAGTACGTAAAAACTTACCGTTCACACAGGTGATGAGCGAAGCAGTGGCTGGCTGGATGGCCTGGCTGCCATTCAAGGCTGGATACTTGCTGAGGAAGGAGGAAATGGCCTGAAGCAAGTCAGTCAATTTAACTTCGACAGGACTTGGAAATGTGGCACCTGGAAAAAAATGACAGCAGATAAATCTGGCATTTGACAGAGTGACAAATATGCAGGCCTTGCTGTTTTCACTTCTCGGACCAAATTGTCCTTTTTGTTGTTTTTGTCCCTAAGTAGAAAAGACAATAAGGCAGAGGGAGTTTGTGCCTCCCGCAAGCAAAATCCCATGCATGTACATCTGGAACTACACATTATCTTGGCAAATGCCTCTTTCCAAATATACGTTTGCCAATATAACACAATGCAGCAGTGAGGGAGGTATTTGCAGAGAGGAATGAGCCAATAGGTTAAGAAAAGGGGGGGAGTGTGTGGGAGTCTTCAGCTATTCATTCCCAAATCCACAGATATTTTCCCCTTGCATATCTCCTGGCTGAAGCCATTTCCCTCCCAGCCAGGCTGATTCATTCTGAAGTTTGAACAGGAGGGAGACAATGAATAGATTATAAATAGATTTTGAAAACCTGCATTCCTAAAAGGCAGCTAAAAAATATAAAAATAAAATAAAATAACCTGGGGCATTTGCAAGGAGGAGTAATTGGACAAGGCATTAAGCAGCCCTTTCTCACCCGTGAATTGTATTATAGGGAAATGCTCTTGCATCTAGAAAAAAAGAAAAATGGGGCAGTGAACTCTCTTGAACCAAAGTATATCAACCAACCTTCAAATCATTGATGAACCATCTGAGGCATTTTTGGAAAGGGCCCTGCCTGCAAATAAACTAGTGTCCTCTCAGCAGTGAGCCCAGATGACACATGGCCCAAACACTGGTTCTGGTGCGAACCTATCCGATGACATCCGGCACATTCAGCACCAGAACTAGGTGCCTTAGACCCTTAACGTGCATTAAAATATTTTACTTTTTACACTGGATCTTCTGGGAAGATCCTCAGCTCTCCTTTGTGACACTGTGTGTTTGAAACATGTCCCGCTGAGCCATCTGGCACATCAAACTGCTGCTGCCAGTTGCTTGCTCTGAGGTCAAAATAAGGTGCTCAGAAATATGATCATCAGTGGATGCCTTGATTTTGACCTCAGAGCAAAGCAACATTCAGAGGCAGCAGACAAGCTGGGTGGCTCGGGGGGATGCATGTGTGACCAGCCACCTGGTATTGTGATGGAACCCCAGGTAACAGAGGAAGGCTAGGATAGCCCCAGGGCTAGGCTACTCCAGGCTGCCCCCAGTGTATCCTATGCTGTGCAGACAAGGCCATGAACACATTTTTACAACCGGCAAAAATATTCTGACCATTATTGTGCTCTATTTTTATAGTTTACATTCATTCAATATACCCTTTTCTAGCATGATACTCAGTTTCATGTATTATCATAACCCCCCCTCCCCCCCATATATTTTATTCATGTTCGATATTACTGAAGGTCTTTGTTGTACCCATCATTGGGACCTTCAGTTCACAGACACCCCATTCTGTAACTAGTATTTGATTGCAATGCCTTTATTTATTGACAGGACTGGTAGCTGACATGCAGTGGCATTTAGTATTTATTATTATGGAAAGTGGGTATGTTTTGTTGGACACTTGCCAAAACTAAAAGAAACCTGTTAGCACGGCCAGCATTCAGGTTTAAAATATGAAATTTCATATTGAAAGCAGGGAATCTTGACAAAAGTCTGTCTGTTTAATGTATTACTTCCGACATAATTTCTTAGGATGAAAGCTGTGTAATCTTCCTATCTCCATTTCCTCCTGCCCTTAGATCTTCTCCACCAGAACTATAGAAGGCAGTGTGAAGATGACAAAAACTGAAATGGTTCCAAGGTTTACTGCTACCATTCGGTGCCAAATAGGAATCGATGCAACTAAAGGTCAGAGACTGCCTAAATTAATTAGATGAAAGGAAGTGGAGGACAGAATCTAAATCCAGGCTGCCAAGTGCAAGTTGATGCAAATTTGGTTACCTCATTGAAGACGGCTGGACAAGGAATCCTGTTTTTGAGCGCCATCTGGTGACTATTTCCCATATGCTTTAAGGTTGATCAAGCACAGGTCATATTTTCCTCAATAGACACAATGACACAGATTCCACAGATTCAAGCATCCCCGACTTGAAAATATTCAAAAAAATATAAATTCCAAAAAAATAAAGCTTGATTTTGCCATTTGAAGGATGACAGCTAAGGAGGGGTCAGGGAAGGAGGAAAGTGTCCAGAGCCCCATTGAGCATGCACAAGGGTGCAGATTCAAATTGTTGAACCATCTGGTGTGGTAATACAATGTGCACTCACTACGCTTTGTTTGAATCTGCATCACGTGACTTGTCTGGAATTGAACTGACTCCGCTTCCCCCTCGATTTGGAAGGGCAATGGAAAGGCAACCAGGTGTGGTAAAACCATGTTTTAACATGAATTCACATTGCTAGACAGGAGTGACTCCAGATCTGGTGTGAAAAAACATCACGTTTTGCGTTGCTAGAACAGGAGTGACTGTGGATCTGAGCTGCAAACCCCCCATGTGTGATAAGGCTCATGCTCAGAGGAGGAAAAGGAAAGCCCACAGCTGCGCAACATATTATAGAACATGGAATGTGATAACCATTAATCAGAGGAAGCTAGTAAAACAAGAAATGGAATGTATAAACATGGCAATACTTGGGGTGAGCAAGTGAAAGTGGACAGGAATGGGACATTTTGAGTCAGATAATTACACAGTGTTTTACTCAGAAAATGAACATCTAAGAAGAAATGAGGTGGCATGTATAATGATGAAAAACAGCCAAGGGATTTAATGCACAAATAAAATAAATAAAACTCCAGTGGAAAGCCATGAATATAACCATAGTCCAGGTTTATGCTTCAGCAGTAGATGCAGAAGAAGAAATTGCAAGATTCTGACCTGGAGTCTGGAAGAAAATATCACACACCAAAACAGGACTTCTTTCATAGATGATTGGAATGCAAAAGTAGAAAACGGAGCGAAATCTAAGAGTGTGCAAAAATTTGGCCTAGGATCAACAAATGAAGCAGGAAAGCAACTTTTTATTTGTGGTGCCAACAGTTTCTTCATCTCAAACACATTCTTCAAGCAACCAAAGAGGCAAATGTATTTATGGACATCACCTGAAGCCGATTTAGAATTCAAATAGACTATATAATTGGAAGCAAAAGATGGAAAAGTTCCAGTCTCTCTGCAAGAACAAAATCAGGAGCAGATTATGGCACATGAACTAATATTAAAAAATGAGATGAATGCTAATGAAGAAAACTAAACCAACCATCATGTCAAGATGCAACCTGAGGAACATCCTGGTAGAATTTAAAGGGAATTTTAAAAAATGGATTTGTTCAATTATGCCTAATTGACCAGGAGCCAGAAGAGCTCTGGGTTAAATCCAGGGTCATTGTCAGAGAGGAATGCAAAAGGACACTATCTGCAGCCAAAAAGAAAGAGAAATCTCAGTGGATGACAAATTAATCTCTTCAAGCAGTTAAGGACAGATGAGATGCAAAAGTAAAAGGTAACAGAAACAGAGTCAGAACCTTCAATGAAAGTGTTCAATGACTTGTGCACAGGGACAAGGAGAACTACAATAATACTCAATGCAGAGAAATAGAAGATGACAACAAAAAAGGAAAAAAACAAGAGACCTCTTTCGTAAGATCTGAGAAATCAAGGGGAAATTTAAAACAGGAGTGAGGATGCTCTACAACAAGGGGGAAACACATTACATGAGCAAGTAGAAATAAAAATACAATGTCTGTTTAACTTGTATACTGAACATAACATACCGTATGGGCCACTGCATGGAGAAGATGGCAAAATGCTAACAGGGGACAGAGGAAAGGCAGAATTACTCAACACCTTCTTTGCCTCAGTCTTCTCAGAAAAGGAAGAGGGTGCTCAACCTGAGGATAATGGAGCAGAGGACAGAATAGGGGAATTTCAGCACAGAATAAGTAAAGAGATAGTAGAGGAACACCTTGTTAATCTAAATGAATTTAAGTCTCCAGGACCAGATGAACTACATCCAAGGGTATTAAAAGAACTGGCAAATGTAATATCGGAGCCATTGGCAATAATCTTTGAAAACTCCTGGAGAACAGGAGAGATCCCAGCAGACTGGAGGAGGGCAAACATTCCTGTCTTCAAAAAAAAAAAAAAAGGGGGGGGGAGGGGATCCCAACAATTATCGTCCAGTTAGTCTGACATCAATACCAGGAAAGATTCTAGAGCAGATCATTAAACAGAGAGTCTGTGAACATTTAGAAAGCAATTCCATAATCACAAAGAGTCAACATGGGTTTCAGAGAAACAAGTCATGCCAGACAAATCTGATCTCTTTCTTTGATAAAATTACTAGCTTGGTAGATGAAGGGAATGCTGTGGATATAGTATATGTTGATTTCAGTAAGGCCTTTGACAAGGTTTCCCATGACATTCTTGCAAACAAGCTAGTTGTGGACTAAACAACGTAACTGTTACATGGATTTGTAATTGGTTGACTGGCCGAACCCAAAGGGTGCTCAACAATGGCTCCTTTTCATCCTGGAGAGAAGTGACCAGTGGGGTCCCACAGGGTTCTGTCCTGGGCCCAGTGCTGTTTAACATCTTTATCAGTGACTTGGATGACAGAATTGGGGGCATACTTATCAAATTTGCAGATGACACCAGATTAGGAGGAATAGCTAATACTCCAGAGGACAGGATCAAAATTCAAGATGTCCTGAATAGACTAGAAAGCTGGGCCAAAGCTAACAAAATGAAATTCAACACGGAGAAATGTAAGATATTGCACTTAGGGCAGAAAAATAAAATGCACAGGTATAGGATGTGGGACACCTGGCTGAATGAAACTACATGTGAAAGGGACCTAGGAGTCCAAGTAGACCACAAGTTGAACATGAGTGAACAGTGCAATGCAGCAGCTAAAAAGGACAATGCAATTTTAGCCTGCATCAATAAAAGTATAGTGTCTAGATCAAGAGAAGTAATAGTGCCACTGTATTCTGCTTTGGTCAGGCTCCACCTGTAATACTGAGTCCAGTTCTGGGCACCACAATTCAAAAAGGATGCTGAAAAACTGGAGCATGTCCAAAGGAGAGCAACTAAAATGGTGAAGGGTCTGGAAACCATGCCCTATGAGGAATGACTTAGGGAGCTGGGGATGTTTAGCCTGGAGAAGAGAAGGTTAAGAGGTGATATGATAGCCCTGTTTCAATATTTGAAGGGATGTCATATTGAGGAGGGAGCAAGCTTGTTTTCTACTGCTCCAGAGGTCAGGACCCGGAACAATGGATGGAAGCTACAGCAAAAGAGATTCCATCTCAACATTAGGAGGAACTTCCTGTCAGTAAGTGCTGCTTGACAGTGGAACAGACTCCCTCGAAGTGTACTGGAGTCTCCTTCCTTGGAGGTCTTTAAGCAGAGGCTGGATGGCCATCTGTCAGGGATGCTTTGATTTGGATTTTCTGCATGGCAGGGGGTTGGTCTGGATGGCCCTTGTGGTCTCTTCCAACTCTATGATTCTATGTATATACTCAACTGTATCGACCTCATGTATAAGTCCAGGGCAGCTTTTGGGGGTCAAATTATGGATTTTATCATTACCCATGAATAAGTTGATTTACAGTGTAAACCATACTGTTACTGTATGATTATTCTATGGTTGTAATCCCGATTTGATCCTTTGGGAAATACAAATAAAATTATTATTATTATTATTATTATTATTATTATTATTAAATCATTAATCAGAATGGAGACTGTGGCCAAGAAATCCGAAGAAGGACTTGAAAGAGCAGCCTTGAAGGAACTAGTCAAGATTCTGAAATGTATAGCTATATAATTTAATATTAAAGTTAGGATTGCCCATACCATCATCATATTTCCCATCTCTATGTATGGTTGTAAAAGCTGGACAGTGAAGAAGGCAGAGAGGAAGAAAATCAACTACTCTGAAATGTGCTTCTGGACAAGAGTTCTATGGATACTGTGGACTGGTAAAAAGGTAAATACATGAGTATTAGAGGACATTAAGCCCGAATTCTCCTTAGAAACTAAGGCGGGTTACAGACCGCCTGTTTGGGGCGGGTTGCACCCGCCCCTTTCCCCGGTGTATTGGGGCCTCAACAGATAGACCAGCAGACGCTGAGGCTCCGATCCGCCGCTTTCCAGGCTGTGGGGAAGCGGCAAAAGGCCGCTTCCCCGCAGCCTGAAAAGGGGTGTCCCTGGGGCTTCAAGCCCCAAGGACACCCCGCGGTGGCGGGGAGGAGAAGAAAGGGGCTGCTTGGCCCCTTTCTCCTTTGGTCCGCTGGGCGCAGCTGTGTGAAGGCTGCGCCCAGCAGACCAAACCAGGAAGGAGCTCCGAAACAGAGCTCCTTCCTGCTCCGCGCTAAGGGCACACTAAGCGCCCTGGCGCGGAGCAAGGACGTCACATCCGCACCGCCCCGTATAGAGGCGGCGTGGTCGTGACATCCTCATGGCGGCGGCCGTGTGGAATGGCTGCCGCCATTTTTGCAGGCGGAGCGCGCACTAGGGTTAGGGGTGTGTGGAAGCACCGCCCCTTTCTAACCCTAGTACGCTCTCTGCCCTTACTTTCCTGCCCGTTTGTAACGGGCCTAAGATTGCTAAACTGAGACTGTTGTATTTTAGCCATATCATGAGAAGACATGGCTCACTAAACAAGACAATAATGCTTGGTAAGGTAGAAGGCAGTAGGAAAAGAGGAAGACCACTCCAGATGGATGGACTCAATTTGAAGAAGGCACTAAATCTGCAACACCTTAGCAGGGTTGTTGATGACAGAGTGACTTGGCAGTCTGTCACCCATAGAATCACCTTAAGTTGAAGTTGACTTGATGGAAGTTAATAACAAAAACACAATGTTTGTTTCCAGGGAAGATTTTACAGGAGTATAAATGCCATATTCCATTTGTATTCCTCCTATGTTTTCCGACTGCCTTCCCCAGTTTTTCCTCTTACTACATATACAAACACACACATGAAAAACCAGTTATAGGTGAAAAGATAAAATAGCTGCCTACCGCTTTCTATCATCTAAAACCTCCATGGGTTGGCCCCTCCTTACTTATCTGACCTTCTTTCTCCTTACATTCCTACTCGCACCCTCCGCTCTGGTAGTCAGGGTCTCCTGTCACAATGTAGGACTACCACTGCCCCCTCCCGAATTCGTCCCTTCTCGCTTGCTGCCCCTTACTCCTGGAACCTTCTTCCCCCACATGCACACCTCATCACTTCTCTGCCCAGTTTCAAAACTGAATTAAAGACTATATTGTTTAGAGAAGCATTCCCAGAGGTGAGCCCCTCTCCGACCCAGGAAGCCTCCTTCTAATCATCCATCAAGAAGCCAAGCCCTTCCTCCAGTCCATCTGCCTTGGTCCAGGCCTCGGAGGTGGAAAAGATCTGCTGGACCTGATCCTATTCCCCACCACCACTCCCTTCTCCTTTTGTGTCGTGTCTTTTAGATTGTAAGCCTGAGGGCAGGGAACCGTCTGACTAAAAAAAATAAAATTTATGTACAGCGCTGTGTAAATTTACAGCGCTTTATAAATAAAGGTTAATAATAATAATAACCTAGACTCTAGAAATACCCTTTGAATTCTTCCAGCTATCCTCTTCAGTGCTGTCACTAAAGGGGAGTTGCTTGCACACTCTCCAACTGTCCCAATGTAGCAGGGCAGTCCCAATTAGCCTTCTGACACCCCACTTTTTCAGCTGCTTTGGAAATGTCCCAGTTTCTCTCTCCTTCTCCCACATTCCCCCTTTGTACTCAGATTACTTCAGTTGCTGCAAACTGAGGTCAAAGTGCAAAAGTAGTTTGCACTCCATTCACTAAACAGAGGAGAGAATTGGGGCAGAATCTTGCCCTTCCCAGGAGGCTCTGGCAAAAACCTCTCCTAGCTTCTGTGCTACAGGTGTCCTTTTTTTATCTGAAATGTTGGACAGTATGGGTTTTAGGCCTAATTCCAACTTCATGCCAGCATCCAACTTCTATTGTCTTAGAATGGAAGAGGGCTGTTCAATCCCCTGGAAGAGACACCAAGGGCCATTCAGTCCAAAGCCCTGCCATTCAGGAAGACACAATCAAAGCATCCCCGATAGATTGCCACCCAGCCTAAACTTCCAAAGAAGGAGACTCTAGCAGCATCCGATACAGTTTTCCATATTGTCTAATAATATCTAGGCCAGTATGGTATAGTGGCTGAGTGTCAGATTGTGATTCTGCAGATCAGGAGCTGATTTTTCACTCAGCCATAGAAACCCAATGGGTCACACACTCCCAGCCCCAGAAAACCCCATGATAGGGTCACCTTACAGCACCATAGATCAGAAATTATTTGAAGACACACAACAACACAGTGAACTGTGACTAGTAGGCCCTTTACAGCCATTAAGGTGGGACACATGTGGCCCTTGACCCTCTAAAATGTCTCAAAACCCTAGAGGGGGGAGACAAAAAAAAGACTGTTCTTTCCAGCTGAAAATACCTCTGTGAAACAACCTTCAGTATACAAGCAAGCACACAGCCTTAGAAGTACGTAGTTAAAAAACCCACAGCCGTAAGTGATTTCTGGCTGGACAGAATATTACTTTAAAATGCAGTCAGCTAGGAGTCTGGTTCATTCAAAAGTGGTTTGCTGACTGCCCTCAATGTTACAGACCAAGTGCCTGCATTGGCTTGCCATAAGTTCAAGTCAAACAACAACAACAACAAACTGACATTGTCACTGGATGCCACCACTCAAAAAATATTGGGCCCTTTCTGACTATACAGTTGTACTGCTATGATTCCACTTTAACTGCCATGGCTGCATCCTAGGGATTGCAGTTTGTAATTTGGTTGGAGGCACCAGAGAAGCTCCCTAGCTGAGGATTCTTAATACTGTACCTTATTCTTATTCTTAATACCTCTAAACTGCAAATCTCAAGATTCTGTGCTATAAATATGTAATGTGAAAGATCCCCCTGTGCAGCTACTTTGACTTTCCCTCCTTAACTGTTTTTTGTAGAAAGGTAGAGCTGGGGAAAAACTGGGGTGGGGAAGTCGAAGCAGAAGACAGTAGAATTCCCTCTGTAATTCTAGAATTTCCTCTGGATTCAAGGTCTGCAAATAAGGAGATCCAGCGTGGCATAGTACAGTAGTTTTAGTCTTGGGCTATGACTCTGGACACCACAGATTGAATCCTGGTTCGGCCATGTAAACCCACTGGGTTACCTTAAACACACTTTCAGAGTGTTTCCCACTCAGAGGAAGGCAATGGCAAACCCCTTCTGAACAAATCTTGCCAAGAAAATCTCATGAAGGGTTGCCTTAGGGTTGCCATAAATTGGAAATGATTTGAAGGTGCACAGCAACAACAGACAAATAATAAGATTAATACACATTGCTTTTAAACTGTGATTATACTCTGATGAAAGCAACTTTGGTGCTACTTATCACACGCCACCACCTCTGTCCCATAGCTGCTGCATCCCCTCAACCACAATTAGGGCATCCCTTTCCATTGAAAGTGGAAACCCATCAATGAGCTTTCAATAGTACAAGTCCCCAGGTAGAAAATGTCATTGCTGGGGCAATCGCCTTATCAGCAGTCTTGTGGTATCAGTCTCTCCTCCTCTCCCCCTTATTATTACCAAGCAGCCCAATTCCCTTTATTTTTTCTCCTGTTTCTTTTCTTTCTTTAAAAAACTTTTTTTAAAAACTTATGACACTGTAGTAGAGCTCTGGAATTGTGTGAGTTTTTTAAAAATAAAAATAGAACAAAATAAAAATACAGAAAGGCCTGCTAGGTAGGACATAAGGCAGGGAGGAGGGTTAAAGGGGTCTCAGGAAGAGAATGCAATGGCGGCAACAGCTCCAGTTACGTCATTCCGAAAATGTGCAATATAGCGGCTCTGAATGTAGTATGTTTCCTTTTTTTTTTTTTTAACTGATGCAATTGCTGTGAGAACAGGGCTCATGTGGTAAATCCCTGGGAGGGTGGGGAGAAGTCTAATTTATTGCATGCATATGTTTCTCCTGGTATGCATGTTGCCACTGATCATCAACCTGTTTTTCATTTTCTTAGCATCATGCTGTCTGTTTATGTGATGGGAACATAGAACTGTCCCTCTGCAAATAAAATGAAAAAACATTTGTCCATAATATGTTGTTGTTATTGGGTGCTTTCAAATCCTTTCTGACTTTTGGTGACCCTAAGGCAACCCTATCATGGGGTTTTCTTGGCAAGATTTGTTCAGAGGAGGTTTGCCATTGCCTTCCCCTGAGGATGAGAGCATGTGACTTGCCCAAGTTACTCCGTGGGTTTCATGGCTGGTCTGGGAATTCAACCTTGGTCTCCAGAGTCATAGTCCAACACCCAAACCACTACACCATGCTGCTATTCTACTAATTGCAGAAAGTCAGCATATCTGAAACAAGAAAAGTCAGGTGGGGGGGATATGAATTACGAACAGCCAAAATTCCTGATTTGGGATGTAACACCATGGGTATGCAAATGGCAGATTTCCAAATACAGTTGGATTGCAACTCCCATCTTCCCTGACAAAGATGACCAGTGATGAGGTTTGCTGGGAGTTCCAGTCTATTTGTATAACACTATTTGGAGACTGCACTTTGACTGCCCTTGCACAAGAGGATTGCAAGTTATTACATCAATTGGCCACAGCCCACCTTAAGTGCATGTAAGCCTATTCGTCTCAATTAGGTTAAGTGCACTTAAGTCTATGTTGGTTCACAGTCATTACCTTTTTATCTGTTTAACTGGACATCATTCAATTTAATGCAAAACCTTGCACGTGTATTTTAACTTCCAATTATGATGGCTCAGGAAGGGCAAGGCAAGTTATTCAAATACACAATCCCACTACCTGAAAGAGGTCGCACAAGTACACTATAGAGCCACTATCTTTTCTGCATTTGGACAAATAATCCTTATAAACAATTTAAATGGGTGAATAATTCTTATGAACAATTTAAATGGATTTTTAATGTTTTAGTGAGAATGACAGCATGGTATAGTGGCTACAGTCTTGGATCTGACTATAGGAATCATAAATGTCTACCCTCCAAGATATGTGAAAGAAAACCACATGAGAGACTGATCAAGATGGCAAAATATATATTTTTAATGAGGAAGAAAACACAAGCTAGGAGAGGCTACAGAAATTTGCTTTTGCTTGGGCCTAGTAGGAAGGGCAAGATTCTTCCTATGCTTCTCATCTCCCCTCTGCTGAGCTAAAACTGCTTTTGCACTTTGAATTCAGTTTGCAGCTGCTGAAGTAAGCTGAGCACAAAGGGGGGAAATGCAGGGAGGGAGAGAAACTGGAACTTTTTAAAAGCTGAAAAAGTATGATGACAGAGGATTAATCAGAACTGTCCTTGCCAAACGGAGACAGTTGGAGAGTATGTAAGTGAAACAGGCCCAAGGCATTTTGATGCGTGAAGCAAGAACAATATAGGAACACAGGCAACTGGTTACCCTCTCCCATCACACCTGAGGGCAATAGGCTAGTTTTAAGGGAGCAGGACAGATGATGTGACACACTGAGCTTTGTCATCCAAGGAAGGGGAATGGCTGGGGCCCCAGGGGGAGTGCCAGGGAAGGGGCTCCCAATACTGCCCTACAACATTGGTGTACTGAAGTGATTACCACATAATACATAATAGAAGGGTCAGAACTCATTAAAAACCCCAGAAGCCTTGGGAAAATAACCTCCCAGACTCTTAACTTAGTTTAACCTGGGGATTGCAGCAGTTCAATTGGAATAACATCTGTTCCTGCTGATTTGTTTTTCACCATTTCTCTTATTGCAGCTTCCACCTCGCTTTTTAGAATTTGGGGTTCATCTTCATATGGCTCTTCATTCCATGTGTCCTTTATTTTATTATCTCTTTTATATAACTCTTCTGTGTATTATATGCAATGCCTTTTTATTCCTTCCTTGAATTATGTTATTTTTATTGTCACAAATCATCCTGGTCCTGGCTTGAACTTTCTTTTGATTTCCCAGATTTTGTGGAATAGGTCTCTCATTCTTCTCTTTTTGTTGTTGTCTTCTATTTCTCTGAAGAATGGAAACGATCAATGTACATCCCCATCCACAAATAAAAGAGACATATGAGACTGCAGCAATTATAGGATTGTAGCACTAATTTTCCATGCAAGCAAAATCGTGCCCAAAATTCTGCAGCATAGACTCTAACAATACATTGAGAGAGAAATCCCAGAGGTCCAAGCTGGGTTCAGGAAAGGAAGAGGCACTAAGGACCATATTGCAAACATACAATGCTAATGGAGCGCACCAGGAAATTCCAAAAGAAAACCAGCATGTGTTTTGTAGACTATAATAAAGCCTTTGACTGCATAGAAAGGCTATGGAACAACCTTAAAGACATGGGAGTGTCACCACATCATATAGTCCTGATGAGAAAGCTGTCCTTAGGACAAGAGGCTACTGTCAGAACAGAACACAGAGAAACAGAATGTTTCTCATTTAGCAAAAGGATCAGGCAAGGCTGCATACTTTCAACCTATCTATTCAACTTGTATACAGAACATATTATATGAAAAGCAGCAGGCCTGGACACAGAAAAAGGAGGAATGAAGATAGGAGGAAAGAATATCAATAATCTAAAATATGTAGATGACATCATAGCACTAGCAGAAAACCTCACAGACCTGAAACAATTACAAAGGAAGATCAAGGAAGAAAGTACAAAGGCAGGCTTACTGGTGAACATAAAGAAAACAAAAATAATGACAATGGAGAACTAAAATAAATTCAAACTAGACAATGAGAAAATAGAAATAGTAAAAGAGTTCTCATACCTGGGATTAAACACTGATAGAAATGAAGTTGCAGCCAGAAAATCAGAAGAAGATTAAGAATGGGGAGAGTGGCTATGAAAGAATTAGAAAAGATCCTAAAATGGAAAGATATGCAACTGAGCACAAAAGTTAGAATCATGAAAGCCATTGTACTCCCTATTACCACGTATGGATGTGAAAGCTGGACAGTCAAGAAAGAAGATAGGGAGAAAATCAATTCATTTCATGTGTTGCTGGAGAAGAGTGCTGAGGATCTCGCAGATAGCTAAAAAGATAAACAAATGAATCCTAGAGCAGATTAAGCCAGAAATCTGCCTGGAAGCCAAGATGATCCAACTGAGGCTGTCGTACTTTGGACACATCATGAGAAGGCAAGACTCAATGGGAAAACAATTATGCTAGGAAGAGTGGAGGGAAGTAGAAAGAGAGGAAGGCCACATGCTGGATGGATGGACTCTATTAAGGAGGTCATGGGTATGAGCATACAGGAACTAAGCAGAGCAATGAAGGACAGGGGGTCGTGGAAGTGTTTCATCAGAAGGGTTGCCATGGGTTGAGATTGACAACAACAAAAAATCTAGGGATGTTTTCGGAATTTGATCTTTGTGAATTCCTAGACAGAATGACCTGATCCGCACTTCCTGGACTGATGTGTGTGTCAGAATTTAACTATTCATCCATTTTCTGAATGTTTCAACGCTGATTTTGGAAACATAAATGTAATAAAATATGCCTTTTAGTGAAAATATACATTTAATATGTTTCATATGTTGACATTGCCTGTAATGTTACTATTTTAGCAACCAGTTACTTCCAAATAACATTAACAATGATTAATGTAATTAATATTAATTTAGTAGTTGCTTACGGTTGTTGTTGTGCGCCTTCAAGTCATTTCAACTTATGGGAACCTTAAGGTGAACCGATCACAGAATTTTCTTGGCAAGTTTATTCAGAGGGGGTTTGCTATTGCCATCCTCTGAAGTTGAGAGACTATAACTTGCCCAGAGGCACCAGTGGGGTTTGAAACTTGCTGTCCAGAGTTATAGTCCAGTGCTCAAACCACTACACCATTTTGGCTGTACTGTAGTTACTTCAGAAACATTTAAATGGTCCTTTGAGAGGATCCTTGGTCATTTTTGGCTATCTTTCTATTCTTTTGGGGAGAGTGGTAGTGAAAGAATAATAATTAAAAGTAATTAAAAATAAATATATGATCAACATATTACTCATAAGTATCCAGTAATGGCCAATATGGCAATTTTATTAATGTTTACGAAATGCAAATGTATTTATTTATTCTTTTTTTACAACAACTTTCCAAGCTCTGGTTTAAATACCTATCTTGGGAGAAAGATACGCATTTCAATATTTTGAGAGGATTTTTTAAAAATGAAATGCACAGATTAATGCAGTAGTAGAAAGGAATTATGGGTAAATAAAAGATGCACAGAACGGAAAGATTTATACATTCCTTTCTTAACTCACTGCACAGGGTTGTCATAAGGTAATAAAGCTGATTGAGACAAAATAAAAAATGATGGGACACGAATAAATCAATAAACAAGCAAATGAAACTGCTTCCTGAACTTACCAACTCTTTGGAAAAGTTCCCGGAAACTCTGGAACTTTTCGTCAATGTCTCTTAGGTGCCTGGTGACTTGGAACAGCTGGTTAGGACAGGTCTCAACACATCCCATGCCTTCTCCACAGGCAGATAGCTGTATGGAAGTCCAAACAGCACTCAGGAACCCAGACTCATTGGCTATGAACTCATTGCCCAGAGGTGACTCTCGGCCATAGCAAAGGCAGCTGGGGTCATTTTGGTCCCTGGTGATGCTCATCTTCTCTGAGATTGTATCAGCCACCACTCTTCACTTGTAGGATATTCACTGGCCTTTGCCTTTATTGAACCTCTATGGTTTTAGCCTTTGGCGGAAGACGTACATCCAATTATTTCCCCAGTAGCCATATCTTCAGCATAGTTTTCCTTGGAGGTCCATCATCCTCATTTTCTGTAGGCACATCTCTGTTGCTTTCCACAAGTCTAGCAATTCTGCCAATATTTCAGCATCTGTCAAGGCAGAGTGGCAGAAGAGCCTTCACGCTTCGGGAGTCAGGTTGATTTCTCAGGAGTGGTTCAGGAAGGAGAGTCATTAAACAGACTTCAGTAGAAGAGGATGAGTGAAGTCGCCTGGCAGTTTTGTGAAGGACAGATCAAAGTGCCAGACACAGGCCTACATTTTCCAACAGAGAGATGGTGGGGGGAGGGGGGAACCTACTCATAAAGACAGGAATCTGAAAATTCCTCTCTGCAGAGTTCCTTCAGAAGTTGTTGAGCTGAGGTGTGCCCTCAATTGAGAAATCAGGTCTGGTGTAAGGAGTCTCAAACACTATAGATCACCACTGGAGAACCAAGCCCTTACCTCCCCTTTGCAAAGCTGAACCCCAGAGACACTGGAAGCACTTTGTTCTCATGGTCCAGATTCCGTCCAAAGACTAGACCCAGAAGTGTCAGTACACGTCGGCTTGTCCGTGAGGAATGGATGAGCCATGCAGGTTACAGGCACAAGAGTCTCTGGCAGTGCAGATTTTCCACATTCCTTTGGTAAGAGTGATGAAATCAGAGGCTTCTTCCTACAGTGACTCTCGCTCTCTACTCAAGACACAAGGAAGCCAACCCTCCTACCTTACTCTCCCTTATTAACTGTTTCCTACCTGAGGGACTAAGGACTCAGTTCAGTGAAACAAGAGCCTTCCTCATTGGTGGTCATAGATCATTTGAAGAGCCATTGAACAAGCAGAAATGTAGGATGACAATGGGAAAAACATGGAAGTAGCTATGAAACCAATATTGGGGGAAAGGTGGGATATAGGAAAATCATCATCATCATCATCAAGTTGGGAATGAGGAAGTTTCCTTGTTCAAATCTTTCCTCGCCCTTGACCCCCTTAGGCTGTGATAGCATCCCCAAATCAATAGTCTTGAGTCTCAGAGGCGGAACCCCCTTCTTGGCCCTCAGGACTAGTAGTGTCATTAGGAGGGTGCAGGGGAACAGACTGCACCAGGTGACACCCTAAAGAGGGGTGACACCACTGCTCCTCAAACATCTGGTTGTGTTTTGTTTGGGTTTTTTTTGGCAGAAATGGGCTGTGGCATTCACCTGTGTCCCATTAAAATGCTGGTGTGCATGGGCTAAGACTCAGTGGAAGGTGAAAGAAGAGGCCCCAGGGTTTTGTTTTGTTTTAATTAAATTTTATTCTTTTTAAACTTTCTTTAAAAACATCATCTTTTACCAAATTTTCACTACATGAAACTATGTATTAATAAATGCATTTAGGCTGTGCATGTGATATTGTAATTTAAAAGTATTAATTTTAATTATCCTAGTTGTTTTATGTCACAACTATTATCATTACAATCCGTGATATGCAGGAATTATGATTAATGAGTAACATTAGTACAGAAAACATTGCTAAAGATTCTGAATGGAGGGTGACACCATGAATTACTGCACCAGGAGATGCCAACCCTAGTGACGCCAATGCTCAGGACAAGAGGGAAGAATCTCAGGGCAAAAGTACAGTACCACCTTTCAGTCTCTTTCATTATGTGTTTGTTCTTCATTACCTAGTTGTAGTGTGCCATCAAGTAGTTTCCAGCTTATGGTGACCCTAAGGCAAACCTATTGTGGAGTTTTCTTGGCAAGATTTGTTCAGAGAAGGTTTGCCATTGCCTTCTCCTGAGTCTGAAAGCATATGACATGCCCAAGGTCACCCAGTATGTTTCATGGACAAGCTGGGAATTGAACCATGGTCTCCGGAGTGACAGTCCGATACTCAAACCACTACACCACACTGGCTCCCTCATTAGTTAGACTTGGTTTTTTAATATTTGAACTATAAGTCGACTTCATGTATACCTTAAGTCGAGGGCAGCTTTTGGGGCCAAAATTATGGATTTTGATATGGCCCATGGATAAGTCAAGGGTAAAACGTAGGGGCATGTAATAAAGGATCTAATGGATGGAGGAAAGGAAAACAATGCCAAAGAACTTAGAAAATTCTCTCAGGCACAACTGCTCATACTAAAGACTGGATGGATGACAGAATGGAGGGGGAGATCAGTGCTTCTATGATAGATTGTGCTCTTGCCTTTGACAACAGGATGGTTGCTTTTTAAAAATAAGAGTTAAAGTACAGTACTTACATTGACCCATGAATAAGTCAACCCAGGTTTTTGGGGTCAGTTTTGGATAAAATTTCTAGACTTATACATGAATATATACAGTAATTTTGCATGCTCAGCCCACAATTAAAGACACAGGAGTAGAGGTAGTTTGAGCACACACAAAAAACATCCCCCAAAAAACCCGACATTGCAATCTTCATTTAAAAAAAAAAAGGGGGGGGGTATTTAGGCTGCATATACACTGTAGATATAATGCAGTTTGACACCACTTTAACTGTCATGGCTCTGTCCTGCAGAATCTTGGGAACTGTAGTTTTGTGAGGCACCAGCAGTCTTTGGCAAAGATGGCTAAAAATTTTGTAAAACTACAAATCCCAAGATTCCATAGGATGCGACTACTTAAAGTGGTGTCAAATTGCCTTATTTCTATAGTATAGCTCCACCTTTAGAGCATGGAAGATAATACAAACTTTGCCAACTAGCTTGAGACTAAGGACCTTATCTCACACACTTTTGCTCCTGATGTGGGCACAGGCAGGGGCCATGCATGGCCAAGTGAAAATGCATGTTATTGCATGCCATACTGTCCTCAAGGCAGTCCCATGCCATCACCCAGCACTAAGCCAACCCTGATCAGGGCTCAGCCATGCGATTTTGCTTTGCTGGAAAGCTTCTGTTTTTCAAAATTCACGCACCTGAGCCCTGATGAGGGACGGCTTAGCACTGAGCAATGGCCTTGAGGACAGTATGGCATGTGATAAAATGCGTTTTCATTCGGCCACATGTGTCCCCTGCCCGCGCACAGATCGGGAGCAAAAATGTGCGTGATAAGGTCCTAACCCAGCCTCGCTTGCTCCTGGTCTCTCAAAATATGGAACAAATCAGTAGGTTTTCACATTTCACGCAGGAAGGCCAAGGAAGAGGGGAGAAAGAAAGTGCTGTTACATAGAGCATGGATAAGTTACCTTTTCGGGGGAGCCATGATTTGCCAAAATAAAATAAAATAAAAATAAAACTTTTATTTATATCCTGCCTCACTGTCAGTGATAGGACAGTTTAAAAAACTTAACCAAGTTATGTTCTTACCCTAGCTGAGTGGTAGAATGTCTGTTGTCACTGCAGCACATGGTAAGTTCAGCCCCTGGCATCCTCAGATAAAAGGCTCACAGGAGGATTTGGGGAGAATTACTACTTGTCAGAACAGGCAGTCTCATTCTTTTGCTAGGTGGGCAAATTGTTGGATATGCACCCTCCTTTTCCCTCCTAATATTGCTCCCCTGCTAATAGCTACACAGATCAGACTACTATTTCAGGTTCAGAAGTTGGTGATTCTAAATATAATACTGAGCCATTCGGGTGTTTTTTTTTTGTGTGTGTGTGTGTGTACATGTGATCATGTGGGTATAAATGATGAGGATAATGTTACATCAGAGAGCCAGCGCAGTGGTGTAGTGGACCGCGCACTGGACAATGACCCCCGAGACCAGGATTCAAATCTCCACTGGGCCATGGAAACCTACTGGGTGACTTTGGGTAAGTCACAGTCTCTCAGCTTCAGAGAATGGCAATGAAGAAGAAACTTGCCAAGAAAACCCCATGATAGGGTCGCCTTAGGGTCACCATAAGTCAGAAACAACTTGAAAGCAAACAACATACTGCATAAATATTATATTAGAATAAAATATGTTTTAGAGCAATGCTTCTCAAGCTATCTGAAAGAAAGAGCAGCCCAGCAATTTCTCTCCCTCCCCCCCCCCCCCCATGTGCCAGGAATAAATACCATATTTATGTCATAGTATTATTGTATTTGCAAAGTTTCCTGGCATCTCGCCACAGACTGGCAGCTGATGGCTTGCAGACGGGCGCTGGGTCATGGTCCACCACTTTCAGCTGTACTGTTTTAGAGTATTCAAAGAGAGAATGCATTTAAAATGCATATTTTTGTGAGGAATAAAATAGAAGAGCTCCTGTACCTAGTGTCTGCTAATCTGGTTCAAATTGTAGTTGAGCTTGTCTTTATTATTATTATTATTATTATTATTATTATTATTAACCTTTATTTATAAAGTGCTGTAAATTTACACAGCGCTGTACATACAATCTTTTAATTAGACGGTTCCCTGCCCTCAGGCTTACAATCTAAAAAGATACGATGCAGTATGGAGAGGTATCAAGGGCAGCATGCATACCTGACCTGTATAAAGTGTGCCAAAAAGTACATTTGTGTATTTTTATTCATTTTGCTTGGTTTCTGCAGTTCACAGGGGAGGGGCAAGGTGGCATACTCAGTACTAACAGTGTACAGTAAAAAAAAAAAACCCTCACTGAACACCCCTATTTACACTCATGCACCTCCCAGTTTCTGAAGCTTTACGAAATCAGTTCCATAGCTATATTAATCTGGAAAATCAATATGCCAAGGGCTCTTGTAGCTCCTTTGAGACCAACTGAAAGAACAGTGGTCCTTGAACAAAAGAACTGCAAAGGAAGATTGGAAAGAAAAATGGCGGTATTGGAATGTATCCACAGGCCTGTTTTCCTGGCACACTTCACACATTATAACACTATCTAACTTCCCAGCCTCATGAGGGCTCCCTTGACCCATTCGTCACATTTCCTCTTTCGTTTCCACACTATTTTCCTATACTCATTCATATGGTTATCTGCTCTCCTTGGCTTTAGGCAACATCCTTCCTCCTGCCTTTGTCTTCCAATGACCATTGTTAAAATGGAACTTGTCACCTCATCTCTATACTCACAAAAATTTTAATTTCAATTGACATTCTCAGACACAGCCTACTTATATAAGTCTGTCCCTGGACTCCCCACTCTGCTCCATGCATCTGAGGAAGTAGGCTCAAGTCTATGAAAGCTCATGCTACCAGCTTCTTCTTTTTCAGTTTGTCTCAAAGGTGCTACAAGATCCCTTGGTATACTAAATATCAGTTAAACATCACTGACACACTTGCAAGAGTGTTTTCATAGACATGAGAGCTAGACACATGATTAGACTTTTTGAAGACTGGTATCTCCACTTAATGACAATTGCTGTGCAGCTATGGTATGTCATAACACATATTTCTGATCACAGCTTGTGTATTGGGAATGGTCTAGCTTAGCTATGGAGAGAGTTCCATAGGGAAGAAATATACCATCAGGAGAACCCATCAGCCTCAGACTCATCTTTGCCTATCTTTCTCTTTTTGTCCTTTGCCACTTTGTACTTGAATCGGCGGATGGGATCAGTGATGCTCCTCAAAGTCACAGGGTCAAAGTCCTCTGGCAACTGGAAGTTCCTCTCCACCAGATCGGCTGCCTCCTGCCAGTTCTTGAAGCAAGCTGGGCCAGCCTGCCTGATCTCCTCTACAGCATTTGCAGTGATGATGTCTCCATTTGGCTTCAGCACTACCACTACTGGAGGGGTCTTCACAGAAAATCTCAATTCCAGCTCCCTAGAAAAAGTTGTTTATTTGTTAGTTACATTTATACCCCAGCTTTTCTGCTATGGGCTCAATGTGATATACATCATGGCTTTCCTCATCTAACCTGTTGTATTATCCTTGCAACAACCATGTGAGGCAAAGGGAAAGATACTGACGCAAAGTCACCCAGTGGGTTTCAGGGCTGAGCAGAGAGCAGACCTTGGATCTCCCTACACTCAATTTACTACTCCACCTGGGTTCACGTGATATAGAAAACAGTGCTTCCAGATGAGTGGATCTCAGAACTACCACTTAAAACTCACTGCCGCTGTCTTATCTTTCCATAAATACATTTCTCTGGTTAGAAACAAGAGGAAGGAGCACCAGGAAATCACCAGAAATATACCAACAGCAAACTTCCATGTCTGATACTTCCCTTAAATTTTGTGAATTGGGCAGGGTGATAGACCTGGAAGGACCCAGCTTGCAGAGATTTTGACTAGAAGATTAATTTTCCTTGGAAGAATTGGAGCCTTTTTCTGGAAAGCTTTCTGAGGCAAATTTCATTGCTGCCTGATGATTGCTCATTTCCTCTGTCCAACTACTATATCTGGGTGTAACTGAACATTGTACTAAACATGAAGATGCAGCCTACTCTGGTACCTCTATGTCTGGATCTGCCTCTTCTCCTCCCACTTTCAGCGAGTAGGTTAGCTTACTTAGTGTTGTGATATCATCATATTATGCATTTCCTGCCTCCAGAAGCAGCAGCCAATGAAATGGGGCAGGAAAAGGCACATCAGGTCAGCCCTGTGACCTGGAGGGAACTGAGTAGAAAGATGTTCTTGTCAGTAGCAGCCCCATGCTGAGCATAATGCATTGTTTTGAAGAGTGCTCACTCCATCAAAAATAATAACAGAAGCAAAGAAATAAATAAGCATGTACAATTGGCTCTCCTTATCTACTGATTTTGCATCCATGGATTCAAGTATCCATGGCTTGAAAATGTTTTTTAAAAATCCAAAAAGCAAATCTTGATTTTGCGTTTTATAAAAGGGGCACCACTTTACTATGGCATTGTATATAATGGGACTTGAGCATCCACGGATTTTGGTATCCATGGGGGGTTCTGGAACCAAATGCTAGCGGATACCAAGGTACCACTGTTTATACTATAGACAACAATGATTGTATTCAATCATTTTCAACATGTCACATAGTAATCCTATGTACATTTCCATAGCAGAAATTACAAATGTTACTTTTTAAAAATAAAACTCACAGAATCTCCCAGCCACAAGGCCAGAGACCAAATAGCAACAACAAACAAAAGGTATTTGGGAGTATTTTGCATAGGGTTCAATGGCACCCAGTCCTGGATGAGTGGATACACGACTGTCATCTTTGAACACACTGTCTGCCTCTCATCTACTACGACTTGTTCCATTTGTTCTTGAATGCTAATCTACAATGAGTTTTGAAACTGATAAGGTGCTCTCTTTTATTTCATCAGCTGTGGGTGACAAATGTGCAATTGACAGAGACGGCCTATTTATTTGTTATAAACAATCATCTGCATGCTTATAAACTGTAAGTGTGAAAATTATATTTTAAAAAGTTAAAATGGCACATATGCCACAATGTAATACAGAAGTGGTTCTCAAACTTTGATCCTTCTGGAGTTTTGAACTTGAACCCACAGAAGCCCTAGCCAGCTTGACTGTCAGGAATTCTGGGAGCTGAAGTCTAAAATATCTGGAGGATCGGAGTTCAGGAAACACTGAAATACAGGGATGAGAGCCAGTGTGGTGTAGTCATCTGAATGTTGGATTAGGACTCAGGAACCTGGGTTCAAATCCATGCTCACCCATGGAAATCCACTGGGTGAGCTTTGGCAAGTCACATTCTCTCAACCTCAGGGGCAGATAATGGTAAATCTCTTCCAAACAAAGCTTACTCAGAAAATCCCATGATAGGGTCACCATAAGTGAGAAAGAACGTGAAGGCAGAGAACAACAATATAGTGTTGTATGCTTCAGCCCAGTGATTTTATTACAAAAGAAACAACATACCAACTTCTTTATTTCAGTTAGTCTCAAAGGTGCTACAAGATCTCACTACATACTGAACATATAACCTAATAAATGGAGGGAGGGGTAATCAATCACATAAAGGTAATAAAAACCACGATTGATCATCATGACTCCATGATTTTGCTACCTACTCCACCACAGGAGCAAGTCACTTCAGAATTAGTTCTGTCTCCTATTTCTGAGCACAGTTCTTTAAGTATCCCAGCCGCACTGAGCTAACCTTTCTTCTGCTGTGTTGGCAGCTTCTTTCTAGGAATTGAGGCCTGAGGGGAAATGGCTTGGCCTGCTCTCATGGATGCTCCTTTGTTGGAGGTGTTTAAACAAAGGCTGGACATACATGCTGTACTTGTATCCTGCATTGAACAGGGAGTGTAGACTTGATAACTCTTAAGATCTCTCCCAGTTTTAAGGTACGTTTGCTTTTGACAGCATCTTTTCATTCATGTGACATTTTCTCCAGCCATGTAAAGAAATAGCAGCTGCTCATAGCCACACATACAGTTGTTGTTAAAGTTATAGCTACAATGACAGGTTGAAAAGTTGTCAGTAAACCATGCAAATTAAGCATATGGGCAAATGACCCCTTATTCAGAACCAGAGCATTGCTCTGGTTAAACTGCAGAATTCTTACCTCTTGAACTCATCATGAAAGGGTAAAAACAACCACCTCTTGGGCATCGTTTTCAGAAACTTTTCTTGCTTCTCCTCAGTCTCGTCCAGTGACACATAGACCAGGACCAGCTGGGAGGCCCTCTCCACATAAAATTCATCTGTGAGCCTCACAAAAAATTCCTTCAGGATGGGTGAAAACTCCTTGCATTCAGGACACTCGCTGGAGCCAAAATACAGGAGCATGACTTTGTTCTCCAGCGCACGGTTGAGTTCACGTTCCAGTTCCAACTCATCGCTATCCTTATTGTTCACAATCAGCATCTTGTTGATAAAGAGGGCAGCCATGGCTACAGGTAAGCCATGAGGCCAAAAGGACCATTCTTAGGAGAGACCAACACCACGTACCAGTTTTGAGCACTGAGGAATAAGACATTAACACCATCAGATTTTTAAAGTAATTTTACTACTCGGTTATAGAATTATTATTTTTAATTTAACAATGGACTAAAGCACATATTCAACCTCTTACCTTAGAGATTAGAAAAATACATTTGTATTAGAAAATTTGGGGAATCAATGGGATAGGGGTGCACTAGGCAGTACTTCACACATGCACACCACTGACAAACAATACCCAGTTTACAACAAGGTTTCCTCTGAAGTCAGTGGCTTCTGTTGGCTCTGACTTCAGGGATGGTAAATCTGCTCTGGCTTTCAGTCTGAACTGCAAAGGAACTATCCAAGGAACTGAACCTGAAATAAGTTCACCGTTTTGTATGGTTGCTTTAAAATTCAGACCCACACTCCAAATGTTGGATCTGTTTTAGGACCAGAACCTTGGACAGCTCCTTTAAAGTTCAAACTGAAGGCCAGAGGAGATTTGCTACCCCAGCAACATTGGAGCCAACACTCCCTGAAGAGCTAGATAAATAAGGCATTTCAGGTTAGGCCGGGCTTTGGCTAAACTCCAGTGTTATCATAACCAACAACATCAACAATAACAAATCATTACTACAGGCATAGAAGGGTGTTAGGAACATGAAATCTAGTTTATATACTTAAGAGCTATGGTCAGATTTAATGTATCTGGCAGATGTTAGGCAGCTTTCTCCCAAGGACAAGGACCCACAGTGTCCTTAAGAAATGAATAAGCAATCATGTTTAGATCCAGTTCAGATTTTGCTCACCTTGAAAACTCCTTTGTGCCTGAGAGGAAATGGTGAGTCCTCACACTGCTTCAGAAAGACCCATCCAATTCAGTGGCCAATGGTAATGCCTCCCTTGCGGCTATAGTTTAGCACTCTGGGGCAAATAACCTTTCCTGATGGCTATAACAGCTCTACCTATTAATAGAAAAAATATCCAGTGCTTTAATCTTCTTAAAGTAGCCCTTGGGAGATAATATGACCAATGCATTGCTTCCCAGGAATCTATTTATTTTGATGACAGCTTGCTGGCCAGGCAGTGATCCTTGTGAAACAGAAAAGAGTAATTCTTCATTTTCCCCCCTGCACCGTCTTTCTTAAATGGACAGGAGCAACCTGTTGCACACTTGCCAAATAAATAAATCTATTGATAAAAAAAGTGCATCTACCCTGCCTTTTCGTAAAGTGCCTAAGACAGCTAATCCATCAATAAAACAACAATAACCATATAAAAGCAGCCATAAAAAATGAAACAGCACATAAAACACAAGACCAAGCAGCTAAAAGTAAAGCTACGACTAGGAGAGGTAAAACAAAAACATGCCATCAACAGGGGGGATAAAAGCAGATCCTGAAAAGCCAAACTTATTTTGTCACTGCAGTTGAAGGCCTCTGGAAATAATAATAATAATAATAATAATAATAATAATAATGTTTATTTATATTTCCTGCCTCTCCCAAGGATCAAGGCGGGATTACATCAGTAAAAATGATACAAAAATGATACAATAATACAAATACTATCAATAAAACACTAATACTGAATTAACCGACATTCCTATTAGTTCTCTAAAATAACAATTCATCAATTCATCAATAGTCAACAATCATAGTCAGGAGTGAAGCAATCACCATAACCTTTTATATGGAGTCCAGTGGATAAGCCCGCCAGAAAGGGGCCAAGGTGGACTCTACTTAAGTTCCAGATCCTGGGTACCAAAAAGAATCCCTGTTCCCTAGAAACCTATGTTGATTTCTGCTAATGATCTTAATAAATGGGCAGAGCATACCCTCCAACATTTCACAAATGTAAAACAGGGCAGATATAGCCAAGCAACATAAGAATGAGATGGACATGCCAAAAGTTATTATTATGAAAGAACATACAAGTGAGGTGAGGCTGCAGCAGTTTGCTTTTGCTCAAGTTTACAGGGAAGGGCAAGATCCTGTTCTCTCCTCTCCGCCAGTGAATTGAGTGCAAACTACTTTTTCACTTTGAACCAGTTTGCAACAGTTGAAGTAACCTCAGGACAAAGGGGGAAAGTGGAAAAAGGAGAGAGAATCTGGGACATTTTAAAAACTGCTGAAAAACTAAATGGATTAAGGATTAATTGGGGCTTTCCTTGCCACTTTGGGACAATTGGAGAGTATGGGCAGACATACCCTTATGGGATAAGATGATGTTCAGATCCTGTGACGCCAAAGCATCTAGTATGCATGAAGACACTTTGGCTTTCCACATTTTTGGATGAGTTCCCACAAGCTTTTAACAGTGGCCAAGCTGGCAGGGACTAATGTGTGTTGAAGTTCAAAATAGTTAGAGAAGTGCTACTCAAAGAAGTGGTCCATATACCAGTGCTGGTCCATGAGCCACCATTGTGACTTTGCAAAAAGGAAAGAAGCAATTGTCATACATGGGAGGAACTATGTTAACCAGTCCTTCTTGTTGCTGTGTGCCTTCAAATCCTTTCTGACTAATGGAGACCCGCCTAAGGCAAACCTATCATGGGGTTTTGGGGGCAAGATTTGTTCGGAAGAGGTTTGCCGTTGCCTTTCCCTGAGGCTGAGAGCATGTGATGTGCTCAAGGTCAGCCAGTGGGTTTCATGGCTGAATGGGAATCGAAACCTGGTCTCTAGAGTTGTAGTCCAACACTCAAACCACTAGGCCACCCTGGATTTACAGTCCTTGGCACATTAAAAAAACAAATGCCAGTCCCACTATGAGATATAGAGGACCAGGGGTTTGCTAGCCCTGCCCTACAGAACTTTTAAATGAACTGCTACTTGGGGTTTGAAGGTTGTATATATCTCTCGACAAATCTTTGAGAATGGTGTCTCTCTGGGCTGTTTTCTACCCAGGCCTTGTTCTGAACTGAATCAAAGGTCACTTCTAATTCTGAAAATAGGTCTCTCCTGGGCCTAACACAGTTCAGGAGGGTCTCCTCAAATGGAGTAAGTCTTTCCCCAAACCCTCTAGACTGGAAAGTCGATCTTCCCAAAAAACAGTTTTGGAGACCACACATGACCCATGAGCTTCACTTCCCTTGCCCATACTTTGACTACTCTTGTGATGAGAAATTTCAACTACATCACAATAAGAGGTCGGGCCTTTATTTGTTGTGAGATTACCCATAGTGTACATGGAGGACTGAGAATACCTGTCAATTATAATAAAATGAGACAAAGTCTCATATTTTTGACACACAATTGTCTGCCTCCAAATGCAAGTTTTTAAAGAGAAGGCTTGTCTCTTTCTCTTCGCTGTTTGCCACAAGCCAGGATAAGCAGCCTTCCTCTGCATTTGGGCTATATACTTAAGACAGACATTTCAGATGACAATGGGTGCATTTACACTGTAGAAATAATGCACTTTGCTGTAGCTCCATCCTATGGATTCCTGGGATTATAGTTTTACAAGATCTTTAGCCTTCTCTGCCAAAAGGCGCTGGTGCCTTGTCTACTGGGCAAGGTTTTCCTGTCTTCCTTTCCTTCATGATTCACTGTGTAAAACATGAGCCAAACAGTTGGCTGTTTGGGATACAAACTGACTCTTCTTCAAGGTATAATTAGCAATCCAGTCCAGCCCAATAGTCCAGTTAGGTAAACTTCATAAAATAAGGTTAAAACAGGATAATGAAGGAAAGCTATGACGCTGCATGGTAAAGCAGGCAAAGGCATCCTAGACCAGATATGCTGGTCTAGTGGCATCCCTATGTTGAATAATTAGAAGAGCAACTGGATAGAAACCCAAACACAATATTGTCATTTTGTGCAATACCTTGCATTGGTTAAGATGAACAAGGAGTGTTTTTAAAAATACTTTTATTCACATAGTAAACATTTTCTCTGCATTATTTAGGATCTGTGACACATGTGTCTGTTTCCCAGTGAATATGCAGATTTTCCAAGGCTCTGGAAAATTGCTTTTAGCATAGAAGTGCACAGACATGCGCCTCTGGATATGTGAGACATGTAAAATGACGTGTTTTCAAGACTTTGTTTTTCTAACCAAAGAAAAACATCCAACGATATCTCGCATCTTCCACAGCCTGCTTTTATCATCTGTTGGGGCCTCTTCAAAACACCTGGATAATCATAAGATCTTAGGATAAATAGAGAGAACTTAGTTCTGTTGTTCTGAAAAATAGATGAAAGGCCATAGGAACATCCTATTCTTTATCATACAAAACAAAAGAAGTTGAAAATTGTGTCCTTTCAAGATTTAGTAATCAAATAGTGCCTTTGATAAATTTCCTTTTTTAAAAAAATTGCTCTCAAATAAATAGGTATAACCCACTTCTTTTGAAAACAGTTGTCTTAGCACACAAACATAAAATGTAAAGTGTTTATTCTTTATGGCAGCTCAGTTAGAAATAACCAGACACTGGAAAGCATTGTCTAAAGTAATTATTGTACTGTATCTGGGCTTTGTTCAATAACATATGGAGTACTGGACTTGATGGAACATTTTATAGTAAAATGAATCTGTCAACAGATCTAGACAGACTAAATAAATTTATGGAAACATAATTTACCTTTCCCCACTTTCTTTCTTTTTAACTTTTGTCTGCCCAGGTGGAGCATCTGATAGTTTGGAAAGGCTTAATTCAGTTGATGTGTTTGAAAACATCAATGGCAACCTATGTCTCATCACTGACTGAAACTGGAAAGTCAACAATTTGCAGACTTCATTCCCAGTGGAAATCACAACAGCATGGACATCCGAGTTGGCCACTGCAGTAAGATGTTTGTGGATTCTTTAATCCTAATGTTTACTTTGAAGTTGCACTTTTCTTGCTCAGAGATTGCATACAACTCGTGTGCCTTTAAAATAAGTCAGTTAAAAATTTAAACAAACTAGTGCCTTTTCATGAAATAATGTTGAACAAAGGTATAATTTTAAACCAGGGGTACTCCCAACGTTCAGATATGGTTGCACTGACATTGGAGGGTGCATCTACACTATAGAAATAATGCAGTTTGACATCACTCTAAATGCTGTAACTCGGGCCTATGGAATCCTGGGATTTGTAGTTTTACAAGGTCTTTACCCTTCTCTGCTGAAGAGTGCTGGTCCCTCATTAAACTACAAATCTCATTATTTTATAGGATGGAACCGTGGCAGTTAAAGTGGTATCAAACTGCATCATGTCTACAGTATAGATGCACCCTTAGTTTGGCAAAAACAAAAGACAAGACAAAAGGATGTGGGAGGAGGGAAGAGTCCCTTCTTTTATCGAATCTCATCCTCTTTCAGGACCAAGGTACACTAGAGAGGATTAAAATGATGCCTTTACTTTATGGCAAATGAAAGTGTGGGTAATAAGGGTTGCCTCCACTGCAATACTGAAACACAGGGCAACCTTTTACAGCAGTTCAGCAGACTTACAACTAACTCTTCAGATCCTTTGGACATGAACTCCCCCAGTCCCTTACCATTGGCCATGCTGGCTGGGGTTGCAGGGAGTAAAACCGAGTGGCATTGAGATATGCCTGTATTTCAGAGGAAGGCAATGCCATTTAGCAAGCCACTTCTAAGTAATCCCTGCCAAAGAACATCCTGTGACACTAAAGGCCCATATTGCTGCTGCTACTACTACTACTACTACTTTTGTTGTTGTGCGCCTTCAAGTCATTTCCGATTTATGGTGACTTATCCGACTTGTCATGGGGTTTTCTGGGCAGGTCCCCTGAGGCTGAGAGAGTGTGACTTGCCCAAGGTCACCCAGTGGGTTTCATGGCCGAACCAGGATTCAAAAACAAAACACACTGCAGAAGTAATCCAGTTTGAGACCGCTTTAACTGCCCTGGCTCAATGCTAGGGGATTCTGGGAACTGTAGTTTTGTGGGACATTTAGCCTTCTCTGTCAGAGAGAGCTCTGGTGCCACTATAAACTACAATTCCCAGGATTCCCTAGCACTGAGCCAGGGCAGTCAAAGCAGTCTCAAACTGGATTACTTCTGCAGTGTGTTTTGGACCATAGTTCAGCATGACGCCCCTTTAATTGCCATGGCTCCATGCTACTGAACTCTGGGAATTGTAGTTTGTCGTGGCGCCACAGCTCTCTCTGATAGAGAGGGGCTAAAGGTCTCGCAAAACAACAACTACAACTCCCAGAGTTCCATAGCAGTGAACAGCGGCAGTAAAAGCAGTGTCAGATGGAGCCTCTGACGTCACAAACGGGCTTCCAGGTAATTGGAGGAGCGCGCATGACGACGTCAGAGGCGGCGAAGAAAAGCCTTCCGCCCTGTTATTATGACAGCCACAGGCTCTCCGTCGTATCCCGCCACCTTCCCGTGAGGCCTCAGGGAACGGCCCCCCCGCGCTCTCTATGATGACCCCTTCTCTGCCCTTCTCTCCTTCGCCATCTCTATGGCTTTGGTTTCTCCTGCCCTCGCCCTAAATGTAGCTGGAGGCGGGGCTTCTTCCTCCCTAGGCTCTGCCCCCTCCCCTTGGCCCTATGAGCTGAGGGGGAGGAGCTTCGTCAAGCGGCGATGGTAAGGTGAAGAAGACGCGCGGAAGGTGACGGTTGGGAGCGCGAGGTATGGAACGGCCGTTTTACCCCGGGGGGAGGGGGAGTAAGTGGCGTTACCTTGGCAACCGTGGAACTGGGCCTGGGGGGAAGAGGGAAGGAGCTGTGGCGTTCCCTTGGCAACGGGGAGGGGGAGTGGCGGCGTCGCCCTGGCAACGGAGCTGAAGGGGGCTGAGGAAAAGGCCACTGAGGGATATCCATCTATCTATCTATCTATCTATCTATCTATCTATCTATCTATCTATCTAATCTACCTATCTAATCTATCTATCTATCTATCTATCTATCTATCTATCTATCTATCTGTGGCTTCTAGTCTTGTTGTTGTGTGCCTTCAAGTCCTTTGAGACCTATGGCGACCCCAAGGCGAACCTGTCGTGGGGTTTTCTTGGCAAGATTTGTTCACAGGGGGTTTGCCACCATTGCCTTCCCCTGAGGAGGCTGAGAGAGTGTGACTTGGCCCAAGGTCACCCAGTGGGTTTCCAAACCCTGGTCTCCAGAGTCATAGTCCAAGGCTCTACTCTGGCATAGTGGGCCAAAGTACTCTTCAAAAAGGCACCAGCTCCTTGTCTGATCTTGGAAGCTAAGCAGGGTCAGCCCTGGTTAGCACTTGGATGGGAGACCACCAGTGAATTCCAGGTGCTGTAGGCTATATTTCAGAGGAAGGAATTGGCAAAAAACACCTCTGAGTCTTCGTTGCCTGAGAAAACTCTGTGAGAAATTCAAGAGGTTGCTGTAAATCCACACAAACCTGGTCCAAACGCGCACACAGTGATGGTCGATGCCCCCATAAAATGAAAGGGCTGAGGGTTTTTTTAAGGGGGGGAGGTTGTTTGCCATGTGGGGAGGCCATAGGTCACTGGGAGGAAGAGGACAGATGTGAGGATCACGTGCCAGTCATCATTTGGGCGGTTTTGAGGAAGTGTGGTGGATATGGGGTCATCTTGACTTAGGTCCAAAACACACTGCAGAAACAACCCAGTTTGAGACCGCTTTAACTGCCCTGGCTCAGTGCTAGGGGACCCTGGGGACTGTACCTTATGGTGACACAAGAGCTCTCTCTGACAGAGAAGGCTCAATGTCTCACAAAACTACAGTTCCCAGAATCCCCTAGCATTGAGCCAGGGCAGTTAAAGTGGTCTCAAACTGGGTTGTTTCTGCAGTGGGTTTTGGACCTTAGACCTTTAAAAAGCAGCTCCACAGTTAGAGCTTGAGCTTGTCATAATATCTCAGGACAGCATACACATATAAAACATTTAAAGCACTTCCAGTTTAAAACTGGAACAAGATGAATTTTAAATGTGGATTGTTCTAATGTGTGTGTATCTTATTTGCCCTTTTAAACTGATTTGTATTTTAGCTGATGTTGTTTGTCTGTTAATGGTTGTTGTTCCCTGCCTTGATTCATGGAGAGAGATGGGTAAGAAATACTACTACTACTACTACTTCTTACCCACCTTTCCTTATGAATAGAGGTGAGGAACAACAAAGATTAACAAACAAGCTAATCAGTTAAAATACACATCAGTGTTGTTGTCACTGTAGTTATTATTATTGTATTATAATAATAACTTCAATATACTTTAAATTATAATTTACAGTAATATGAATAATTAAAAAACACAGCAGCAATTAAAATAAATGGAAAACCACCTTAAAAACTGCAACAGTTGAAAGCCATATGCGTGTATATAAATGAGTCCCCAAAAGCTTTAATAAAAGGCCATGCTTTGGTGCCCGAAACAAGGCAACATTGGTGCCAATTGGCCCTCCAAGGGAAAGGGCTCTCCACAGCCAATGAGCCACAGCTGAGAAGGCCCTCTCCCATGTGGTCTTTGCACATTGTGCTGAATTGTGGGCTATACAGCAGGGCCTGTCCTGCAGAGCTCAGTTCTCCTCCTGCAGACCTTGATTCTTGAGCAAGTATCTTCTGCTTGATAAAACCAGGTTTGTTTGTTTTTTAATCTTTTGCTATTTAGTCAGAAGAGCAGGCTTGACTAAGTCATGTCCCGCTCCACTGCCTCTCTTCATTGAGCAATCTTAGGACTAGGGCTTGCTGATTGAGTTGATTGCATATATGTCATAGGTCCAAAACACACTGCAGAATTAATCCAGTTTGGCCCCGCTTTAATGGCCCTGGCTCAATGCCAGGGAATTCTGGGAACTGTAGTTTTGTGAGCCATTTAGCCTTCCCTGTCAGAGAGCTCTACTGCCACGATAAACTACAATTCCCAGGATTCCCCAGCACTGAGCCTAGGCAGTTAAAGTGGTTTCAAACTGGATTATTTCTGCTTGAAGCTGCCCCTTCTGTAGGTGGATTGGGGCCACTGCAGCTAAAGGCTGCGGCCCCAATCTGCCTTGAAGCTGCCCAAAAAAGGAGCGGCTAAGAGCTGCTCCTTTTTCGGGGTACAAAAACCTGGCTTTGCAGCCACACTGTAACCGGAGGCCAGCTTCATGACACACTGGCAATGTGAACTGCTGCGCAGCTGGATCACCATGAAGCCAGCCCCATGTAAACGGCTGTCAAAGCTTCCAGATGGCTTCTGGTATGCTTGGGAGTGTGCGGCGTGTAAATGCTGTGCTCCCAAGCCAACCAGAAGGCAGCGCAAAAGGGCCGTCTGTTTCGGCCCTTAGTCTCAGGTTTTCCCTTGAAAGCAGAACATGCCCTGTAGTGTAAGTCTGCCCTGGGTACAGTTTGGAAAATGGAGCTGAGGAGGGAAGGAGGGAACTGCTTGCAGGTTAGTTAGTGGGAGACAGTAGCTTATCCTTCTAAGAGCAAGGAAATATTTTCCCATCATACTATTCTTTGTCATCTGCTAGCTGGCTCAGACAAGTTGTGCTTTGAAAGGTGTGATAGTGCCATCACCCTTGGCAAGCTGAGGCTGGAGGCTCTGTGGCCAGTGAGACTTGATATCATGTGTATTGCTTTAGCATATTATATGGCTGTGTATCTGTGACAAGCTTTCTAAGTAGCAGAACTCTGTGTTCTCACTTTATGTGGTGCAAGTGTAGAATAGGGGGGTCGTCTTGTTACTTGAAGGGATCAGAAGACCATTGTTTAGTGTTTTTGGGAGGGAGCTGTCACTTATATCTGCAGGGACATTCCTTTCTTTGGTAAATATTCATCTCCTTTTTAAAATACTTGGAACCAGTGGATTTCACACCTCCTTTAGTATCCCATTCCATTGCCCAACTATTTATGTTTCAAAAACATATCCTGTGAGCCTGTCTAAATCTGCTGTGCCTTGACTTGATTCTTGTCCTTCCCATGTGACTCAAGTGAACAGTTCCATGTCATCTTTATTGCAGTCTAGATATTTGCAAACTGATATCATGTACTGCTTTAGCTGTCTTTTCACTAAGCTAAACAAACTTGGTTCTTCCAGCCTTTCCTCATATGTCATAAATTCTGGGTACTCTTTGGGACTGGGCCTGCCCTCCCCTTCATGAAGTATGGTGACAAAATTCATTCAATAGCCCTGAGTTGCAACCAGTACCAGATTTGGTTCTGTTTCAGATGTCTTTGCTGGGAGAAACATTCTTATATGGGAAAATATCATCAGCTTGGTGGTTGGTTTGCTAATTACCGGAACTGGAGAAATCCTGCATGACTTTGAAAATATCTGCAGTATTTTCTTAGGAGCATAAGAAGAGCTTTGCTGGACCGAATTAAATGTCCTCTGGCCAAGTGTTCTGCTTCTTAACAGTGTTTAGGCAGATTCTCCTTGGAATGTTACAAACAGGATGTGAAGGTAAACTCTGTCCCTGGAACCTCAGGTCTGGTATTTAGAAAAATGCTACATCTGGGAATGGAAGGTCCATGTCACTGTTTTGTCAGGTAATTACTAAGTTATCTTCCATGAACTTGTCAAATATTTTAAAGAATTGTAGTAGTCATCACCACTACTTCTTAGAATCACAATAGAAAGAGATCTTGAAGGTTGTCTACTCCAGTCTTTTGTTGATACAGTATAGGAAATCTACTATTGGTGGATGATGATCCAGCTGGTTTTAAAATTCTCTAAAAGGAGCTATTTCTCCTGAGGTATTTCTACGCATTAGATCAAACCCTGTATCTTCTTTAACCTTATTGAAGTCATTTTCCCTGAAGTCCAGGGAATACCTCTGACTTGGCTTTCACCTTCTTCACAATTATGACACTTAAAATGATGTTGCCACTTCTCTTTAAGAACCAAAGTTCCCATTACTTTCACCTCATTAACCAGTTTTTCGCTGTTTGTGAGAATCATGTTGAGGATAACTGGTCCCTGTGTATCTTCTGTTAACTCTTCAGGAGTAAATTGTCAGAAAAGTGAGACATTCTAGTAAATTTCAAGGTAGTTGGAGACTTCTATTACTAAATTTTCTAACAATATAGTAATCTGATGCAGGATGGCATCACCAAAGTCTTTGGGCTGCCTTGGCCATGTTTAGTGGACTCAAATGATGTTGCTATAAATTTCTAGCCTTTTATTTTTACCCAGATGCACACAATCATCCTTCATATGTTGATTCATGATTTTGTTACATGCATTTAATAAGAGGGTGGGCATGACAACAAACAATTGGATTTTGGCCCAGGATGGACAAAGTGCCATGTGGCCCCAAGGCTGGTTTTGCAGCCCACAACCATAAAGGGTGAATTTTCTCTTCTAGGTGTGACGAATCACATCTTAAATAGTTAGTAAGGTCTCCCTGAACTATCTAACATGAAAGAAACTAATTTTTCAAAGTCAGAAGTGGATTTCTGGACACTTCTGTCCCCCATTCCCATTTTGGGGGCATTTTTCATAGTCACAGGCCTTGAGACATAAGACTGATTATCAAGCCTGGCACCTTTGTCCAGACCAATTCAGGCCTCTGTACATCACCTTCTGTTTGGTCTGTGTTGGAATGAATTATAGCCTTCAGTCCCTATGCAGTAGTCCAAAGGCTGTAATTGCACTCTTACGGGGTTTTTTTGCATAATAGTGCGTCATACGGTGCTGTTCTGGTTCCTCGCACTTTCCTATCCTTAGTATACAACATTAAGTTATCATCTAGGATAATGGTTCCCGAACTTTGGTTCTCCAGATGTTTTGGGCTTTAGCTTCCAGAATTCTTGACTGCTGGCCAAGCTGGCTAGGGCTTCTGGGAGTCCATAACACCTGGAGGACCAAAGTTTGGGAATCACTGATCTAGGATTTCACTGCTGCTGCCACTTATGTTTTGCAGCAGTGGTCCCCCAAACTGTGCTCTTTAAGGGATTTTGGACTTCAGTGCTCAGAATCCCAGACTATTGGCCAACATGGCTGAGGCTTCTGGGAGCTGAAGTCCAAAATCTCTTAAAGAGCACAGTTTGGGGACCACTGCCTAGCAGGATAGGGTTTAAAACCCTCTCTTGACCAGATTGGCAGGATTCACACTAATTTCAAATCTACCTAGTCCTTGTGACATGCATCCCATCTGCTTCCAGAAGTCTTTCAACACAGAAGATTAGACCCAGTTCCAAGAATCTCAAGTCTTTCCCAATGCCACCATCTGTCTTGCTGGTCATTCGCTTCCAGTATGCTCTCTCTTCTTAAGCCATGACTTTCAAAAGAAAAGAGTGACAAAAACATCCCCCAAGGTCCATCATCTCCTTAAATAGGACCTTGTGGTAGAAATATATTCAGTGCTATGTCTGGCAGTATAACTTTTCCATGTGGTTTAGCAGTAAGTGCTAATGATCAGAGAACTTTTAAAATCTTGTTGAGTTTTCTTAGGTGCACCAGGACACCACACACCCACTGTGATGAAGTGGCTGGGATGGCAAAATGCTGCCTCTGTCTCTCTCAATAGGAAATGGTCAGTTACTGTCACATGTCTACCTCACAGGGGCAGCTGCAGGACTCCTTCCACACATAGAATCCCTCAGTCCTCCTTTGTGCTCCATAGAAAGTGGAGAACGTGTAGCCTTCCAGTTGTTCTTGGAAAGCCATTCCAGTCCTCCTCCATGATTGTTCATTCTGGCTAGGGCTGGTGGAAATAACAATATGACACCATCTGGAGGGCCATACTTGCCCTACGTTGAACAAAGGGCAGTTGTTGCTGTTCCAGGGCTGCACAGGCATTGCCTATGGAGTGGCCCTGGAATTCTTGCACAACTCCAAAGACCATTCTTAGTGCCCAATTACTTTGTTCCTGTATATAACATTCTTCCATGTTCCCATCTTCTGCATATGGTTCTCTTCCTCTTGCTTAGAATTGCTTCTTCCTGGATGCATTCACACTGCAGAAATAATCCAGTTTGACAGCACTTCAACTGCTATGGCTCAATGCTGTGGAATTCTAGGAACTGTAGTTCCTCTGTCAGAAAGCTCTGATCTTTCAACAAACTACAAATCCCAGAATTCCATAGCATTGAGCCATGGCAGTTAAAATGGTGTCAAAAACTGGATTATTTCTATTGTGCAGATGCAGCCCTTGTCATCTTTCCAGAATTGCTTCTTGCTCTGACCAAACATTTTTCATCTTTCTTGGTGACTGGTGTGGACAGTTAGATCGTGGACCTTTGGACTTTTTCTTCCAGCAGGCATACCAGCTTCCATTTGCTGTATCGTCAGGCAGAGACTTTGGTTATCACTGCAACAGCTCCTTAGAATCATAGAATCTAAGAGACCACAAGGGCCATCCAGTCCAACCTCCTGCCATGCAGGAAATCCAAATCAAAGTATCCCCATTGACAGATGGCCATCCAGCCTCCGTTTGAAGACCTCCAAGGAGGGAGACTCCACTACACTCTGAGGGAATGTGTTCCACTGTCAAACAGCCCTTACTGTCAGGAAGTTCTTCCTAATGTTGAGGTGGAATCTCTTTTCCTGGAGCTTGCATCCATTGTTGTCCTGTTCTCTGGAGCAGCAGAAAACAAGCTTGCTCCCTCTTCAATATGACATCCCTTCAAATATTTAAACAGGTCTATCATATCACCTCTTAACCTTCTCTTCTCCAGGCTAAACATCCCCAGCTCCCTGAGTCATTCCTTCTGCGACCATACTGCGCACTGCTCTTTTGGTATTGTTGCAGCCTTCCTGGTTTCTCTCTGTCAAACTTCTTCAAAGTGCTCCCACATATAATTCCCAATTTTATTGCTCTGATTTTTGAGCTCTATGAGACTGGCCAGCTACTTACAATGTTGTGTAGTTAATCACCCTGGCGCCTGACTAGCTCAGTGACTCACTGCAAGCAGCAGATATTCCCTTTGCCAAAATGATGTGGCACAAATGAAAAACAAGCCAAACTGATCAAGAATACCAAGCAGCCCTGAAGAAAAAAGCCCGTGGCAGTGAATTCTGTAAGTACGACTCTCAGGTCCTTCCAAGGCAGCATACAAAATTATGAAATTATGAATGCAACAATAAAAATGGAGTGCAACAATATCAAAAACAAAACATTTCAGGAAGGGGAAAGTTCCCCTTAGTGCACAATGCGATATTTGTCTTTGTTGTCCCCTTTCTCTTCTGTGCATTGTCTGAAGTTGTTTCTCCCTGTTGCTCTGAGCTGACTGACAGTAAATCTCACTGGGTGTTCCCAGGTTTTAGTATTCTATTGAAGAGGGCTGTAATCTGCTCACACAACATGGACAACTTTTGTGAACAGGCCCTTAATTTTTATTTATTTATTTATTTATTTATTTGCTACGCTGAAGAAATTGCATTTGGAATGAAATGTTTTCTCCCGATTTGGGTGGATAAGCAGTGATCTGCTTCAAATAGAAAAGCCAGTAAGTTCATACTCTAATACAGTGAAGTTCAACAATAGATGGGGAAGTGAAGCATAATAAATACTTGGACTGCTATGAATAGGAGATGTGTGTATTTTCTAATCATTGACCATAATAGACTGCGATGTACTTGTACACTGTCTTTTGTCCAAAGAGCTCAAGGTGCTGGTATACATAGAGGTCAACTTATTTTACCCACATAATAATCCTGTGACATAGGTTAATCTAATGACTCACTCTAGATCACTCAGTCAGCTAAATCATGAGCAGAAATGTGGTCTTAATTCTTCCTATAATCATACAAGTTGAGTATCCCTTATCTGAAATGTGTGGGACCAGAAGAGTTTCAGATTTTTCTTTTTTTGAATTTTGGCATATTTGCATATACATAATGAGATACCTTGGAGATGGGACTTAGAAGTCTAAACATGACATTTATTTATGTTTCATATATGCCTTTACCCATAGCCTGAAGGAAACTGCACACAGTATATTTAATAATTTTGGGCATGAAACAAATTTTATAAACGCCAAACCATCAGAAAGCAAAGTTGCCACAACCACCCTTGAAACAGTTTCGGATTTTGGAGAATTTCAGGTCTTTAGGAATGCTCAACCAATAACAATAATTTGATGTTATGTTCGCTTAACTCATTCTGTATTTGTGTTATGTGTCTATTTGTTACAGTACTTTAATTTTTTGTTCCTTGCCTTGATCCATTGGAAGAGGCAGATAGAAATAAGTAGATAATAAGTAATCATTCTTATTCCTGGTTCAGCTCCAATACTCTTAACTATCATAATCATACTGACTTATTTATCTCATCAAGAATTGGCTAGTTCTTTGGCTTGTAAAATGATTTTTTTTAGTTTATTAAATGGAAACAAGGAGTGTGAAAATTTCTTCTCTATAAGTGGAAGACAGTTTTCCAGAAAAGATAAAACCTCCCACCTGATCCAGTGAGCCGGACGTTTGCAAATTATCTTTGGAATCCTCATTCGTCATAATTGGAGGAGCAGTTCTAATTGTCTGCTGTAATAATGGGGGGGGGGGGGGGGGGGGGCGGGGGGATTTGTAGTTTTGGTTTTAAAAAAAAAACTGCCCCCCCCCCCCATGGATTGGTTAGTTAAGGCAGGGAGAGAGTAAACCATTTTGAACTCTTCAGATTGAGAGGCTGCTGCTGAAAGTGTCTTATCTGTTGCTTCACATTTTCAAAACATGTCCTAGTGGTGCCTTCAGCATGGCATCTTTGTGAACCAAACTTAATTGAGGCCAGGTGGAGCGCCACAGTGGGCATGGGCAGGAGCACAGAGAAAGTTGCAGACATATGCCTAAGACTGAGGCTGGCAGTGGTGGAGCTTGGTTCTGAGGGAGAAAATTAGAGGGCTCTGTAATTGTTACTGCCAGCTCTGCTTCTGACAAAGAGGCCAGTTAAGGACAGAACAGTGCAGCAGGTCACAGGCCAGTGGCTCCAAACTCTCCCAAACATGCTGCCTTTGTGGACTGTGAACTGAGTCCCTTACATCCCTACATGTAATATCCCTAATGTCTGGAATGCTGTTGTGTACCTAGATCTCACTCAGGGACTCTGAAATATCCTTAGCAAAAATGTAACTGCTGAGTGAGATCACACTTAAGCAGTCTGCAAGAATGGCTGCAGTTGTTATTGTGGGGTGGCTTCTCCTTGTTTTGCTCCACCTTCCTTATACAATCATCTTTGCATGGCTATGTTGCAGACAGAGCCATTCCTCTAAAGCAGGGGTCGGCAACCTACGGCCCGCGGTCCAGATCCGGCCCGGCGAGGCCTTGGGACCGGCCCCAGTCCAGTCCTGCCGCCGATTGCCACACCCTCTATAGCTTCTGTGCCGCCCCGGGCACCATTTTTGGGAGGTCTGGCGGAGGAAAGGCCGCAATGGAGCCCAGGACCTGGCAGGCTGCCGTCCTGGGCTCCCTCGCCGCCTTTCCTCCGCCAGACCTCTCTCTCCAGAGGGAAGAGAGAGGAAGAAGAGGAAAAAGAGGAAAGTGGAGGAAGAGGAATGAGTAGAAGAGGGAGGAGGAGAAGGAAGGAAGGGAGGAAAAGGAAGGAGGAGGAGGAGGAGGAAGAATAGGAAAGAGATGGAAGAAGGGGGAAGGAGGGGAGGAAAGAAGGAAGAGGAGGAGGAAAAGGGGAAAGGAAGAAGAAGGGGGAGGGGAAGAAGAGAAAAGGGGAGGTAGGAAGAGAACGAGAGATCAAGGAAGCAGAGAAGGAAGAAGGGGAGGAAGAGGAAAACAGAGGGGAGGAGGAGGAAGAGGGAAGAGGAAGAGAGAGGAGGAGGAAAAAGAAGGAAGACTACAACTCCTGAGGCTGTGAATGGTTTTGGGAGAACTGCGGTTTGAAAGGCGTTGCATGAGAAGAGTACGAGGCAGTGCTTATTTTTTATTTATTTATTTAAAATTTTAAAAAATTATTTAATTATTTATTTTTTGACTTCGGCCCCCCCAGTTGTCTGAGGGACTGCAACCCGTCCCCCGGCTCAAAAAGGTTGCCTACCCCTGCTCTAAAGCAATGGTTCCTAAACTTTGGTGTTCCAGATGTTTTGGACTCTATCTCCCAAAATTCCTGACTGTTGGCCAAGTGGAATGGGGCTTCTGGGCATTGAAGTCCAAAACCACCTGCAAGACCAAAGTTTGGGAATCAATGCTGTAAAGGATAGTATTGGGGACCCCTGTATTTCCCCCAACTCCCAAGTGCAAGTGGCTGGAAAGGTGGCTCTCAGATGTCTCTTGGCATCTGGGAGGGGTAATGTATAATCACTCCTTTTGGATTAAGAATGATGAATAGTCATGGTGTGACTATGGGTTTTTATGGCCTCTTTTAATTAGAACTGTAGCTGTAAATAGAAAGGAGATTAAGGAGCTGCTGTCATTTCCTAAGAGGTCTTCAGTCTTCAGAGGAGCTCAGGAATTTTTCTTCAAGCCCAGTGGCCAAGCCAAGGTATTCCTTACCTTGCGGCATTTAACCGTGCTTTTAATCTGGAAATACAGTATGTGTTGCTGTAATATTATGCCAGAAGAATTTGTATATTACCTGCTTAAGTGATGTACTTAAAGTGCCCTTACCTCTATACACTTACTGTTTAATCTCTTGTGTGGTTCTTTCTAAAGGCAGTGGCAGTTCCACTATTAGGGCTTCATCCACAACTTCAGTATTTACAGAATGAGTTGTGTAAATCTAAGGAATTTGTGCTTCCAAGATAAAGATTTTTTAAAAAAAGAATGAGAAGACTGGAACACTAAAAAAAGAGGGAGATCAGATTGTTTCTAGGAACAGGGAGAACGATGAAAAGAGAAGACAGGTATATGAGAAGATGAAAACTTTGTGACCTTCAGCAGCTTGCCTAATATGCTTGGATTTTAGAGACTTATTATGTACAGATATTCCAAATATTGTTACCACCACCTACAGTTTTAAGGACTAGAAAAGTTGTTTTTGTGAAATATGCAATGGAAACAGATCATTGTCATAATATTCTCTGTTATTAAATTGCCTGATTTCAAATAAAAGTGCATGCTGTTTACTATGTAAGATGTTGGCATTAGAATAGATATTTCTTTTTTGCTTTTACAGCAGGCAGGCTGCCTTCCAGATATTGTTGGGCTCCACTTCCCAGCATTCCTCACCATTGGCTTCTCCATCCCTGATTCCCACCCACTCCTTTTACAGAGTCTAATACAGAATTGAGTCCAGATGTCTATATTAAAATCTGTTTGTGCACTCTTTTTAAATAAAAAAATAATTGCCTAACTTTTGTGTCTTTACTCAGATGTCTGTCCATAGGCAATGTTTTCAGCTACACTGATGCAGCTTGCCAGATGTCTTTTGAGTTGGATCAGACGTTGCTAAGATTAGCATTAGTGTAAAAATGCTTGTGTAAAATAACAATGTAATCCTGTTGACCACAGCCTATTACAGAATGTCGTGTGTGTGTGTGTGTGTGTGTGTGTGTGCATGCGCTTATGGTGACCCTAAAATGACCCTATCATAGGTTTTTCTTGACTTGTTTAATCAGAGAGGGGGTTGCCATTGCCATCCTCTGAGGCTGAGAGAGTGTGACTTGCCCAAGATCACCTAGTACATTTTTATGCTCGAGTGGTCAACCAAACCCTGATCTCCAGAGTCTTAGTCCAGTGCTGAAACCACTATGCCACTCTTGGGTGGGGAGTTCCACTGTCAAGATGTTATCACAGCAAGAGAGCTGTTTCATGCACCCACCAACCTCACAAAGTGTTCTGACATGCATCAGTGCCTCCTCTGAAGTTCTCAAATTTCTGACAGACTCACATGGGAGAAGTTGGTCTTCCAGATAGTATTCTTAGGCTGAATCTACACTGCAGAAATAATGCAGTTAGATATTGGTTTAATTGCCATGGCTCAGTGCTGTGCAATCCTGGAATTTGTAAACAGAGGTTGGATGGCCATCTGTTGGGTATGCTTTGATTGTGAGTTAGCTGTGTTGAACTGCATTAATTCTGCAGTGTAGATTCAGCCTTAGTATTCCTTATGTGGATTCCATTGATATCATTTTGATATAATCATAAGACTGATGACTCATTTAAAAATTTATATCTTTCCGAGAGCTTAAAAATGTACTCTTATGTACTCTAAAGGCACCAGATCCCCCAACTGATCTTGGAAGCTAAGCAACCCTGATTGATGGGAGACCACCAGCGAATTCCAGATGCCATAGGCTGTATTTCTAAGGAAAGAATTGGCAAAACCACATAGAAAACCCTAAGAAATTGATGGGGCCTCCATAAGTCAACTGACAAATTATTGAAGGCATATACATACTGAGTTGCACACATATACTGAGTTGCAGCTATAATTCCAAGCATCCATTCAGTATCTGGTTACAATAGATTATTTTGAAAAAGAAAAATGTTATTTACTCCAGCTCTCAAATGTAACTAAAATGGCTGCATTTAAAGAGGTGGGAAATGTAGCTTCCTGTCCATGGTGCCAGTGGCGCAGAATCCAGAACAGAGCATTTAAAAACATAAAATTCCATTACTTGAACCATGCAAAATGCTCGCTTCACCATTTAATTAGCCTGTACTCCTGTAACTATAACGTCATAATGTAATGCAAATTATAACTTTGTTGTTGGGAAAGCCATTTATTACAAGTAAATTGTTACTAGCTCTGGTCTTTCTTAGTAGTCCAGCAAGGGCTCTCAAAGCAGCTTGCAATAAAATTAAGTTAAAATATAAAATTAATTTTTAAAAAATAAGAGTTGAAAGCCAAGATAAAAATTCACATCATCCACTAAAATGGCTGCGTTTGTCTAAATAGTTGTGTTTGCTGTAATCTGGATATAAACCTCTTTGACATCAGCGACACTTGCTTCAGAGTGGATAATTGTGCTATAAATCAGCTTTCAGAAATATGGCTTGCCTGGTGGGGGTTTATTACCATATGATAAGGAACCGAATTGAAGATGGCCTGCCAAGATATTCCAGACTCTGCAGGTCCTGTTTGTAGCTGTCTTAATCTCAGAATGGAAAAGTGTGTACTTTGATGATCTTGGTCCATGTGGATAAGCATTTGTTCAAGTATCCTGGGGAGGACCTTTTTAGGACTTTTAATGTCAAAGCCAGCACTTCGGTTTGAGTCACTGTTTTTGAAGTTTTCAGGGGAGAAGGAATTGTCTTTCCCATTTATGTCGCAGCTTTACTATCCTGTCTGCTAGTGGCTTGCATGTTATTTTGAAGCTGAAGGAAGGAGCACAATTATTATTTTTAAAACTGGGTTTAAAAAAAATCCCTTAAGGGGTGGAGGAAGCTTCCCTCAGTGCTCATAAAGTGCTTGAAAATGTGAGAGATTTTTGGCCTCTGTCTACAAGGCATGAAACCAGCTTGCTGAAAGAGTCGGAGCTTACTGTTTTCAGGCAAAGTTCACATTGATTTTCTTTGTTCCTTTTTGCTCCGCCTGTCTTTCTGGCTTTTACTAAACCTTGCCTCTCTGGAACATGTTGCTCCTTCCTATTTGTTATGTAACTGTGTTCTCCTATTTTTCTCTTTAGGCACTCATTAATTAACTGTGTGGTATCTCCCCTTGAGAGCTGGGTATGAATTTTAGACTAAAAATAAAGTGTATCTTTAACTAGCTTATCTTTTGTCAGGAAAAAAAATAAGGCTTTTTTCATATTAGAAAAATATGTAGGCTTATAGTTCAGTGGCTCTCCACAGTTAATGGTCAACAACAGGGAATTCTTGTATGTTCAGCCATTGTGTCGGAATTGAATGTAGTGTGCAGAAGGATCTGTTAAGTTGTCAGTCTTGGTGTTACTGTTAGGAGGACGAAGTGTCTTGTTCAGGTCAACTCAAGTGATTTCAGGGTTTCAGAGTTAAACCTAGCACCTTGAATTGACCTGGCAGATATGAGCTTTATTGCAGCATGTCTGTAATCTCACATTTCAGACCATGCCACAGGGTACAGCAACTGAAGCTTCAAGCTGATCTTTTGTGGCAGCTTCAATCAGACTCCCTTGCAATCAGATATCTTCTCCTGGAAACTTTTTCTAGTTTTACCTTGGCATTAATGCAGCTTTTACTGTCTCTGACAAACCTGTAGCCCTCTATTCTCTCTTGCTGTTTTCCTGTGCTTGCTTTACCTTTGTCCTGCCTGTATTGTGTGGCCATCAGCCACTCCATCTTTGCAATCATCATCTGTACAAGTATGCATAAAATGCTGTTGGTGCAAAGAAATGTTAAATCATCCTAGTAGTTAACACTGAACTACTCTTCTCTAGAATGCGCACCATTGGGGTTTGCACTGCTTCGCTTGGCTCACTTGGCCTCATGCGGTTTTTTGGAGTTTCCTGGTCATGGAGTATTGCAGCAGCTCTGGGCATTTATATTGGCAGTGGAGGTTGGACGTTCCTCCGGATCATCTTTAAGACAGCTTTGAGAGATCTCCTGTAAGTACAATTTTTTCTTATGCAAAATGTACTGTTCTGTTTTCCCCATAAATATCAGATCTATTTCTACAAACAATAAATACAGATATGCCTTGATGCTGGGCACTTCAGTGCGACTTAAGATTGAACTCTGCTCTGTCCAAGAGTGTAGATAATGATTCTTCCTAAAACCATCATTGTTTTTATGCACATGCTCCCCACCTTGACCCCTTGTTTCAAATGTGGGATTTTATAGCTCACCTACATGGGTTCTATTTAGTAGCAGCACCAAAGGCAATTTAATACCTCCTTTCACTCCAAATTGGCTTTGGTGCTGCTACTAAATAGAAAGGAGGTCAAGATACAGAGCTCTAAATCTTCTGTTTATAAAGGGTTGCGTACATATGAGCTAGGTGAATCAAGGATTCAGAAACTTGGTTTATCTGAGGACATGGTTGAATTAGATGTCTCATCTAAACTCAAGTTGCTAGCTTTTAGCCCAAAGCATTTCATAAGACACTCTTGTGACAATAAAGGAAGATAATTTCATTTGTATGCTGTGGAAAATAAAATGAGTGGTGAGGAGAGAAGAATATCATAAAGCCAGCCTCATACTTATATTTGATAATAATTTCTGACTAAGAAATAGTCAGATATCCTTGTGTAATTGATGTGGACATATGGGTTTATATTATTTCCTAGACAGATGCATTTTCTGGCTTGGAGGTAGAAAATGTGTGATAGAGCCCTAATTCTCATGTCTGCCTTGCTCTGAAGTTGAAATCAGCACCTATTTTCTGCATCTTTGGAGTTCCTTTGTTACCAAAGGATTTAGGGCTTCTGCGCTTACAAAGACTACCTCACTTTTTATAGTAGCTGTCAGTGCCCTCTGGATCTCCACTTCCTCCCAATGGCATGGCAAGTAAGAAATAACAGCAGAGAATAAAGCTCTCTTAAGAATAAGGAAAGTGCAACTAATGCTTGAAAAGGCTCTTCTGTTCCTTTCCTGGCAGAGCTGGGGGTAGGGTCACTGTGACAGGCCAGCGTCATTTGGCTAAATACCAGCTGCCTATTACTAAACCAGCCTCTCTCTTCCAGGGCTCCTGCTTTGGACACTCATAGTCAGGAAGACTGTGTAGTTTTCAAGATGTCACTGATTTGTATCATTGGTTTGTTCTTCTGAAGAGTCTTCCAGACTCCTCTTTGATCAACAAGAAAAGGAGGTTTTGCACTGTCTTCCTGGATTTAGGGAAGTGGAATGTGTTAAGTGCACTGTACCAGATACTATCTTGATACTATCATGACCTTTTTCTTTTTAATGGATCTTTCTTTTGAATCTAAACAGGATGCTCACAACAATGCTTACCAAGATTGCCTATTGCCAAGGTCCCCCCCCCCCCCAATAATAAAAAAGCAGAAATATCAATTGCTCTGCTTTAACATTTTCTCTACATGATTCTTCATGCTATTATATATATATCAAACTACAGTTGCAATATGTCTCCAGTTCCAGACAGCTGTAGGTAAAGTTATCATTAGGATGTAGTAACAGACTAAGGCTCTATCTGCACTGCAGAAATAATGCGGGTTGACACCTCAAAGCTATGGAATTATGTGATTTGTGGTTTTGTGAGATATTTAACTGTCAGAACCATGCATGCATGAATTCTGTCAGGGTTCTGTGGAGGAGGTGAATAGAGGGAGGAGGGTTAAAAAATATGCTATATGCTTGCTTGCTTGCTTGGGGGCTGATGGGTAGGTTAATAATTGCTGTGGCTTATGGGTAAGTGGATAGCTAGTTGGCATAGGGAGAATGGGATGTATGCAGCTGGCCAGGATAGTTTTGAGAATGATAGGTTTAGAATGTGTGTGATGTGGGCTGTGTTGGTGTCTGGTACTAACTGAAGGGGAGTGGATGGTGGAAATGGCTGAGCCTGAAAGAGAGTTGATGAAACAGTTTAGAAGGGGAGGGACTGGATTGTAGGGGGGACTAAGCTGTGGGAATTGGAGGTAGGTACTAGTTTTGGCACTGAATGAGGTTGGGGTTGAGTTTGGATTTTGGGGTTTTTAATATACTTCTTGGCTTTTGGAGGGGCAGTTTTGGCTTAAATGCTGACTGGTGAATTATTGACTATGTGTATTCAGTAAAGTTCTTTGTTGTTTCAAAATCCTGGACTCTTTATTGCACATTGATTCTGAGTTTCATAGAATCATAGAGTTGGAAGAGACCACAAGGGCCATCCAGTCTAATCTCCTGCCATGCAGGAACTCTAAATCAAAGCGTAAGACAGATGGCCATCCAGCCTCTGTTTAAAGATTTCCAAGGAGGGAGACTTCACCGACTCCATTGAGGGAGTGTGTTCCACTGTCGAACAGCCCTTACTGTCAGGAGGTTCCTCCTAATGTTGAGGTGGAGTTTACTCAAGTCCGATATTAACCTCTGTCAAAGAGCCCTGGTGCCATAACAAATTACAGACCCTAGGATTCCATAGGATAAAGCCATGGTAGTGTCATGGTGTCAAACTGCATTATTTCTGCGGTGCAGACAAGGCCTAAAATTTCATAAATCTCCATCCCTAAATACACTTTGAGTAATCTCCAGTAAATGAAATGAGATTAACTTCTGAGTGTGTCCTTGGATTGTAATCTTTCTGCACCAATTTCAGAGGAAGTTCTGTTGAAACTATGGGCTTTACCATTTAGTAAATAAATATCCCTAGGGTTGGGCCACTTGCTGTTTTGTTTGTTTTCCCAAATAGTTGCAGTATTTATCTGCCTCCCTCTTGACATGGTTTTCCTTTGGACAAAGAGTTGTTCACTTGATTCCTGAAATGTAAGCAGTTGCAGTTTCACTTAGTTTTTTTTACCGAGATACACTGAAGGAGATGCTGAAGGATCTTTTTGTGAATGGATTATTTTTATTTGCTCCTTCCTACTTACAGTTACAATGTGAAAGAGAAGCTGGATTTGAAAAAGAGGTATTGTGATTAGATCTACACAAGAGTCTTCCAGTGCTCCCTGGAAGGAAATTATGCACTTGCAACCAGTGTTAATTTTGTATCTGTTAGTGCTTTATGAACATGTGAAAGCTACCTTATATTAGGTCAGATTACTGGTCCAAATAGCATAGTCCTGTCTACTCTTACTAGTAATCCCTCTCTAACATCTCATGTAGAGCTGTCCCAGCTCTTCTCTCCAAGGACTTGCTGAATGCAAAGCTCTCTGAGCTGTTGCCATTTGATTGACTTTGCTGAAAGTGAAGGGCATTTTGAAAATATCTTCCTCTATTGTCTGTTACTACTTGTCTATTTGTTTAACAAATGAGAACATAGTCACAGATAGGGAAAGGATACTGCTAAATGAAAAGAAAGGGAGGAGGTAGAGTGAAGAGCAGAGTTTGCATGTGTGCAACAGTGAAATTTTGTAATAGCTTGCAAAATTTAATGATGTGCATGACACAGAGCTGGTTGCAGGCAGGAAGCCTGTGTGGGCAGCTCCTTTAGGCGGCTGCAATGATCTTAATTCTTGTGTCCTAACTTTATAAAGAACCTAGTGAAGGATTTGGATTCCTAAAAACCAGTTTTCAGCCCTATTGTTGAAAAAGATTCTCCCTCACTCAGTATTATAGGCCTAGTGTTTTTGGATGGCACATGTGGCACAGTAGGCGGTAGGAGAAAAAAATATTACAAGGGAAGTTCTACAGATCTCACTTTCCTTGTAATATTTTTTTCTCCTACTGCCTTTTTAGATGTATTTCTCCCTTCTTCACTGTATTGTACTTGACTGAAAACTTTCTAGATTGCAATTTAAAACATAGAATTAAGAATGTAGTCTGCAACTTGAGCAACTATGCAGTTCACTAACAAAGAAGCCAGCATGGTGTGGTGGTTTGAGTGTTGGATTACAGTTCTGGAGATCAAAGTTCAATTCTGCACTTGGCCATGAAATCCACTGGGTGAACTTGGGCAAATTGCATGTTATCGTCCTCAGGGGAAGGCACCTCCTCTAAGCAAGTCTTGCCAAGAAAACCCCATGATAGGTTCACCTTAGGGTTGCCATAAGTTAGAACCAACTTGAAGCCACACAACATACACACACACTTGCAGAGTTTATTTTGAGCTTTATTTTTTGCCAGTACTTGTGGCATCCTTTGTAAAATTTGCTTTGTTTACAGATATACAAACAGGGTGTAATAGTTTTAACACTGACTGGACATAATCGTCAGTGTAAGTCTGTCACAACAGAATAAGCTTTAAGCTCTTGAAGCAGTGTACTTGAAGTCAGACTCTGTGGACCATGAAAATCTAGTCACAGTTGTACCTTTTCCTCTTAGATTTGGAAGCATTAAGTTCTGTGCTAAATTTACTGAGATTTTCCTGTTATCATTGCAGGGGGCTGTCAGTGCTTCTACATGTCAAATATAAATTGTACTTTCACCGGAAAGCCAAGAGCAATGTCCCCAAGATATTTCAGGGTGTGGTCTGCAGACATCCTGACAAAGTGGCCTTGATCTATGAAGCTACTGATGACAAATGGACGTTCCGGCATTTGGATGAGTATTCCAACACGGTAGCCAACTTCTTCTACCAGCAGGGCTTTCGTGTTGGTGATGTCATTGCTATCTTTATGGAAAGTCGACCTGAGTTTGTGGGCTTCTGGCTAGGAATGGCAAAAGTGGGCATAGAGGCTGCTCTCATCAACTTCAACTTGCGTCTTGATTCATTGACTTACTGCGTGAAAACCTCTGGGGCAAAAGCCATCATCTTTGGCGGGGAGCTTTCAGCAGGTGGGACTCTTGTATATTTAGATTATGATCCCCTTAGGCCAGGGATAAGCATGCTCTAGTTCCTTCAGCCAATTTTGTAGGCACCACTGCTGCTGTCCATTGGATTAAGCAGTATGGGTGTGGTAAAACACAACCATTATAAGACAAAGTGAGTGGGGAGCATGCTTTCTCTTAAATGGAGGATTTCTCCCTGGAAGCACAGTTCTCTTAACACATGCCATGTGCTTCACATACACGCTTTTTTACCATTGTGGAGAGAGTAGGATTTTTATTTCTAAATCTGTGTTGGCAAATTAGTGCATCATTGTAAGAGAATAGTCTCTGTTCTGGAATGTTTGAAACTGCCCTCACTGTATTTAGGCAGGCTTTTAATGTAATAATCATGACAGGGCGCTTTTGTATGAGGTGTGTGTTTTAGTTATATTTTAATTTTTGTATGTTTTTAATGTTAATTTTGTATAGTTTTAATTGGATGAGTTTAACTGTTTTTAAATTTTACCGTAAAGTTTTAAAAAATGTTTTATTTTGTGAGCTGCTTTGGGTCCCTTTTTTGGGAGAAAGGTGGCGTAAAATTTACATAAATAAATAAATAATCCTTTCTGCTGCTGCCCTTAAGACAAAACTCCATCAGAGAAGACTGTGAACTTGTTAAGAAGAAGTATCTGAAAGCTGCTTTGTCTGTAACAAAACCATGTTATACCAATATTTCGCTTATTAAATTGGAAGATTTGGCATGGAATAGCTCATATCGAGACAGTGTCAGTGCATACAGGTTTTTCCCCTCAGTGCCAGAAGAGGAGGTCAGTTCTACATGACTCATCTTGTGTGGACTAGAAGTTGTTCAGGGACCTATTGTGGATGGGAAATAAAAATGGCACATATAGATGTGCACGAAGGGTCGTTTTGAACACTAGTCCTCCTGTCAATATTAACAGTAGCTTTGATCTGGTACTGGTAGTGCAGTATGTTTTCTATTTATCTATTTATAAGAATGACATGTGTCCTTCAGTAAGAAGTCCCAGAGACAAGTACAACTAACTAATTTGAAACAGTGAATACATAAAACTCCCCAAAAATAAAAATGGCTTTAGGATCAGGATACCTGACTATTCCATATGAGCCTATCCAGGTACACTGCTCCCTCGGGTTACGAAATTAATTCGTTCCGCGGCCGCTTTCGTAACCCGAAAAGCCTTCGTAAGCCGAATTGCCATAGGCGCTAATGGGGAAAAGCCGCGATTCCGTGTGAAAAAGCCGAAAAAAGCACCAAAATTTTTTTCGTAACCCGAAAAACATTCGTAACCCGGAACAATTATTTCCTATGGGATTTTTTCGTATCCCGGAAATTTCGTAACCTGGGTATTTCGTATCCCGAGGTACCACTGTATTAAGATACTTACTGGAAGATGTGCTTACAGTATTGTATTCATCTTTAAGGATACCATATCATTTCAGTATTTATCAAATAGCTTCAGGAAGTTATATATCTCAAACGTGATGTATAAATGCCTGAAGTTAATAAATCAACCAGGAACAGCATTTTTTAAATAGCCATAATATCCAACATTGTTGTAGTGATATTAGCCACTCAAAAGGATCCCTGTTGTAGAATATATTTGTAAAGTATCCTCTCTCACACACATGATAGATTTGTGCGCACGTAGCCTTGCAGCAGTGGATAGTCTGCTCTATGTTTGTGTGTGTGCCACATACCTTGCTTTAAAAATAAGAAAGTTACTAGCATGAGAGTAAAAAGTATTTTTAAAAGGCAGAAAGATTCCAAGGCAATGCCATGGGGGATGATACTGGGCATGGTCTAACTGTAATTAGCTTGCATCTTTGGTTGTGCACAGCTAGTATAACTTGCATATTCATAATTGTTTATGTGGTAAATTTCACAGTTGGAGTTTATTATATTGGAACAAGCAAATGCCAGCCATTTACAATTTAGCATCCAGCTTCAAATAAGATTCTGAAAACTCAGTGACTTGGATGCTTATCATGCTGAGATTCTTGTAACAAAAGACTGTTTTGGGTGTTGCAGCTATATCTGAAGTGAATGGAGGACTGGGGAAAAACATGGTCAAGTTCTGTTCTGGAGACTTCAGACCTGAATCCCTCCCTCCAGACACCAAGCACTTGGATCCTCTTCTTGCCAAGGCATCAAAATCGCCTCCAGCTCAGGTTCCAGCCAAGGGATTAGATGGTATGTTTTCTTGCAAACATATGGTTGTGTGAGCCATAGATTTGCCCGCAGGGCCCATTAACATGCCAGCAGTTTCTCTGCTTTTCCTTGATTTGTGATGGAGGCACAGGTGTTGTGTGACCTGTCTACCAGGTTCATGTTACTGGGTATTTGGTATCTGGCCTAGTTCCAGGCCGAAGTGGGGACTAAAAGATTGTACCCTCAGGCCTGTGCACATGGTTCAAAGCAAAGCTGCCTCTGATGACTTGAACTGTGGGAAACTGCAGGTAAGTGGCTTGTGGGCACAGAGTCACTTTTCTTTATTGTTCTGTGTTATGCCTCTAGAGTAGCCATCTGAAATGGTTAGATTGCCATGGCGGAGAGAAATAACAAAGAAACTAAACCTTTAGCTCATTCCTTGTTTTTGTCTTCTCCCCCCTAGATCGACTGTTCTACATCTATACTTCTGGCACAACTGGAATGCCAAAGGCTGCCATCGTGGTACACAGCAGGTAAGGAGCATCAGTGCATCTGTCCTTGAAACTTGGTCTTCACTTGCCCATATTCAGGATAGTTTTCATTTTTGAAAACTCTTATCAAGTGCACAGATATTAAAGAGATGCTACTGGACACTGGATTATGGGGCCCTTCTCTTTGAAGTTGTCATCTAGCAGGAAGACTTACTGCTTCCACTCTGTCTCTTGGAAAGGTTGTGAGCAAGGAGGAGCAAGCAAAATGAAGGTTGTTCAGGCTCCTGAGGAGGTTGTGGAAATTGTATTGGGGTGCCTACCTAAGATGTGCATCTTTTCTTCCTATTATGAAATAATGCCATTATAGTAAATTATGTAGGTCTCCATTTAGTCACCCCTGCACCACACTGTATGACAGCACGGAGGAAGAGCAGTAGTGTACCTAGAAAAGCTTATTTACTGCCCTGGTCCCAATGTCATGGGCATAGTAAAGTGAACAGTGATTGAGATTTTGTAGGGTGCAGCTATTTTGAGCTTACATATATTTCTGATAACTGTAATTTTGAAAAGTTCTTGGTAGAGCTGTGAACAGAGGAAAGAAGTGCCATTGTAATGAGAGTTGGAAAGGAATTGTGATAGAGAGCATGAGAGGACTTGCACTGGAAAAGCCTATCTGGTCTGTTATTCTATTCCAGAGCAGCCAGCCAGATATCTCGAGGGGTCCTTCACATGTGCAGTAACACCCACTTGCTCATGTTCTCCAGCAGCTAGAATTGAGAGGTGCCCTGATTCATGATATAGGAGATAATATAAAGCCAACATAGTGATGAGTAGTTCTTGCAAGTACAGTGCGCCCACGTCATACGCGGGCACATTATACACTGCTTTCAGCAGGAAGAAGCAGCGGCGGGAGGCGGAAGGAACAATGGCTTATGTGCGCCCATGGCGTACGTGCGCCACCATGAGCATGAGCCCCATTATTTCTAATGGGGCTCAAGCATACACGCAATTTCTTTTATGCAGGGGGGTCCGGAACAGATCCCCCGTGTAAAAGAAGGGACCACTGTATTAGCCTCCATAAATGTGTCTTTTAAAGTTGTCCAGGTTGGTGGCAATTGCTACATCTTCCAACAAAGTTCATAGTTTACATGCTGCTTCCTTTTCTCTGTTCTGAATCTCTCATACCTGGCTTCATTGCAAGACATGATTGTGTCTTTCAGGGAGAAAAACGTATTTATTTATTTTATTTAGGTATTTATATCCTGCCCTTCAGCCCTAATGGCTCTCAGGGCGGCTTACAATATTATTTTTAATCAGACAGTTCCCTGCCCTCAGGCTTACAATCTAAAACTTCTTGCTATCCACTTCATCCAGGTGGTGGATAATTTTATAGACTTCTGTCATGTTCTCCCTCTACCCAACTTATTTCTGAGATAAACAATCCATAATGTTGTAACTTGGATTTCTCAAGCACACCATTTTGACTGTGCTTTTCCAACTCTGATAGTTTGATTGTTGTCTGCAGTCTCCTTTTCGGAGAGAAAGGAATAAACACTAAAGCTCTTAGCATCACCAGGAGGCAAAATAAATAGGTGAAAAGTTAAAGCTGCAGATGGACCAAGCAGAAATGACCCTCCTTAAAAAAAATTAAATACATTCTGAAGATGTTAGCTATTGTGATAGGGCTGCTTAAGATAACTTAATTCCTCACATCACTATGGTGCCATTATAGAGCTTAGGGAAATCTTTTGTAAAGCAATCACACAGCAGTTCTCTATGTGAAGTCATTGTGTGAGTTTAAGTCCATCATTCAGCTTCTTCTGAGAGCTATTCATGAATATAAATCTAGGATCTTGTTGACAGTCTTTGTGCAATGTCACAGGCATGTGTTTGTGTCATTGAAGCAGAAGTTGTGTTTATGTCAGCTGACTGTTGGTCCTTGTTTCTGCAAAAGACATGCTTTCATCAAATAATAGCTTTCATCTAGTAATAGCCAGGAGGAATTATGTGGCCTACCTTGACATTTGTTCTTTATTTCCTTGTAGGTACTACCGAATAGCAGCTTTTGGTTATTATGCCTACAAAATGACCCCTCAGGACATAATCTATAACTGCCTACCACTGTATCACTCAGCAGGTAGGCAGGAATGGTTGCTGGTTCTTTCAGGATGGAGGCTGGCTCTAGCATGCTAGTGGCTCTCTGCCATTGAAAGATTTTGGTTTCCCCTCTGGATCACAGTGAACCTGACATACTAAAAGACTTTCTCTTTCTTTCTTTCTTTCTCTTAGGGAACATCATGGGTGTCGGCCAGTGTGTGATCCATGGCCTGACTGTAGTGATTAGGAAGAAATTCTCTGCCAGTCGCTTCTGGGATGACTGTGTGAAGTACAAGTGCACAGTAAGGAGGGCCCTGAACTGCTTGTAGGCACCACAGTTTGTAGGAGGTGGGAGCAAATATATTTGTGGGTAGGCTGTACTTGGAAAGACAGCTGCAGGTTACAAAGTTCAAGAAGACCATTTGACATACTGCAGCATGGTGGGGTGAGGGCCCTAAATCAGAAATTATCTTCTGGCAGTTCCAACATAAAATTTTATTAGGGTTATACCACATACTGTGTTTGTGTTAGCTTCTTATCCATAGGTGCCTCAGCTGGATGGGAGATATGAAAGCCGGGTCAGTCATTTAACGGTATTTGGTGCTGAAGCATTAAATTCTGTGAGTGCTCCTGACAGCCAAACAGCATATTCCTTGTCAAGAGGTCTATGATGTGGAAAATTCAGAGACAATCTAGTGCTATTGAAACCTAGTGGAACTATGTGTGGATAGGCATGCATGTGCAAATATTAACATAGAGGCTATGCAGGCTGCCCCTTTTTTCAGCCAGATCGGGGCCATGGGGCCGGATACAGCACCGGAGGAGCGCCGTGACGTTGCACCCCGTGTGGAGTGGCACGCGGCATCATGGCACCCTGGGGTGGAGCCAGGGTGTGCATTGTGGAGATGCTACGCCCTGACTTCAACCCCCAGCCAGCCCAAAGTGCTGGTCAGAAGAGCCCCATATTGAATTAGTTACCCACACACTCTCTCTCTCTCTCTCTCTCTCTCTCTCTCTCTCTCTCTCGCACACACACACACACACACACACAGATATATATATCTCTCGCCAAGATATGTTGATGGCTATGGGGGGAAAGCTCAAATGTTCTCTTCCTGGTCCTGTATCCCAGTGTATCCTGGCCTGTAGTGTAAAATGATCTGTTTCCTCTCACTCTGCCACTCTGTGTCACTCAAGGATCTGCTACGTGAGGCAGCCACTGCACCAACACAACTTTTCTCTGAACAGAGATGACCTGTCAGCTTTCTCTTATCCTTTGGAAGTCTGGTATTGAGTTCAGCTGACTACAGAGCTGTGTGCCTGTCTGTGATCTGATAGTGTATTTTGGTTCAGCCTGCCAGCTGTACTGCAAAGGGATATTCCAGCTGTGAATCCCTTGACTTTTTTACCTCCCATTGCAGCCATGGCTATTTTGGGTAACACAGAGAGGCTGAAGGAGTGAGAAAATCAATCTCTTCCCTGGCACCCTTGCTGAGTGTCATGCATGAACCTAATCAAGGAAGGAACTGGATTGATTTCTCTGCTCCCCCATTGCATTGGGAAGGTTGAATCAAGAATAAATTCCTCAGGTTGACCTTTACTTGCTACTTGTTTGCAGTGCTGGGTTTTGCTTCCTTTTTGAAAAGCCTGACTACGACTGAAATACTGTGAACACTTATTTGATAGCAAACCCTATTGCACAAAGGTGGTTGCTTCTCAGTAAACATACTGAGTTAGACTATCTCAGTTTCTTGTCACGGCATGTAAAAATTGCATCCAGACAATGATACAGTTGTTTTCAATTTAGATGGGAAGCTAGGCTAGCAACAATTTTTGTAGTCCAAGTAGCATATGGGGACAACTTCAGGGCTGTGATATACGCTCTCATGACTATGCTGTAAGAGATTTCACATGGATAGAGAAGATCCTTTATTTGAAAATGTTTTTAGAGTTGTGCAAGTAGTATTTACTCTTCCTGTTTACACCTCTTATTTTTCCAACAGGAAAGCCACATCCTAGGGCTATATCTCAGGGGCTGTGTAGACAGCCCCTAAGAGGTGGCAGGATGTCGCCCCTTTCCTAGATGGATTGCAGCTGCAGGAACCGCAGGCCACAGCCCCAATCTGGCCTTTCCAGGGCACAAAAAGGAGCCACAAAAAGTGGGTCATTTTTTGCGCCATGGAAAAGGCACCATAGCCGCTGGCTCTGCAGCTTTTTGGCACTCCTTTGGTGCAGCACATGTACACACTGCACCAAAAGAGTGCCATGACGCCTCCTGCTGTGTAGTGGGACACATGGCATCATGCCGGCATGGGAGCAGAGTCGGAGTGCGCAGTGTGCAGTCGCCTTGCCTCCACTCCACCCCGATGCCAGCATTTATCGCCAGTCTGTACAGCCCCTCAGTTTTAAAAAATCATATTATTTATTTATATACATAAATATACAGTTCTGAATAAGAAAGTATTCTTCGTTCTGAAATGTTGCATGGAAGTATTACAGTAGGCCTTCTGCACGAGAGAGAGAGATTAGGCATTGCCATATTAACAGAGGTTTAAAAGATGGTAGTTATCCCCCAATGTAGATGCCTAGATTACTTTTATTTTATTTTAAATTGCTGTGTAATGAATCAGGGTACACTTTTAATACTTTCAAATACTTTAAATAACCCTTTCCCTGCTTATTATCCAGATAATTTGGAATTTAATGTACATGATCCTTCACCATGGTTTATTTTGGCTGGGTTCAATGGAAGTTGCAGCCCAAAATATCAGAGGGGTAGTAGGTTTAAGAAGACAGTTTTTATTTTTATTTTTTAAATAGTAGCATTTTATTATCTGAGTTAAATTCCCATAATAAGCCAGGCAGCAATTATGGACTAATGGCCTATATAGCATTTGGCATACCAGTACCTGAATTTTTGTACCTTAGTTCCCATTATCTCCTACTGTTAATCATACTGGGTTGGCTCACCTGGGAGGGGAAATCTAAAATATTTGCAGGAACAAAAATTCCCCATTAATAGTAACATTTTTCAAGTTATAAAAGTAGTTTTGATACTCAGATGCTCGCTTTGTTACAAGACACATGCAGAGAGAGAGAGAAAAAGAAAGAAAATGTGTCCATTTTTTCCCTGAAAGCAAAAGGTAATAAGAGAGATTTTCTTTCCTCACATCTTAAAAATAATTGGAAATGTTTCCATCCAGTTTTCTTCAGATTTAGTTTTCTTCAGATGTTACCAAATGACTTTCTCAAATTAATTTGTCTTGCTTTTCACAGATTATCCAATATATTGGAGAGATCTGCAGGTACCTGTTGAACCAACCAGTGCGGGAGGCAGAAACACAGCACCATTTACGGCTGGCAATAGGAAATGGCTTGAGACCCACTATATGGGAAGATTTCACTCAGCGCTTCCGAATTAAACAGATTGGGGAATTTTATGGGGCTACGGAGTGTAACTGCAGCATTGCTAATCTGGATGGAAAGGTACATTAAGGGGCTACCATGACCATTTATGTTTTAGAGTGTAGTTTTATGGATTTCAGTTCATTAATCTATTTGGGCAAATTGTGATCTGTTAAAGAGACTGTTCGCCTGTTGCATATAATTTGCCGAGTCGAATTTTTGCACTCTTGTGTGTTTTCCCAATTTTGAAAGTGTGTTAATTTGGGAATACCTCTCTGCAGCCACCTTTGTCTGCCCCCCCTTCTCTGTGTGTGTGTGTTGTAACAGGACAGCTGCTACTCAGTTTTTAACATTGAGGGGGATACAAAAAGTCTTACCAATTTGCTCTAGCTGTGGAGCATGCAGTAAGAGGAACGTGAAATGATTTAAGTCACTGAAGAAGTAATTGGTTTAGTTGACAAATCCCTTCACAGAGTAGGTCACTATGAGGTGTGACAGCATGGAAGGTGCTGAGCGTGGAAGGGATCAGTTCTAGCATGTTTTGCTTGCCACCAGGTCAGAACAGCTCTTCATTGTTTTGAATCCTGATAGGTATAGGGCTTTATTGTTTCTTTTATAGTCAACTACAAGTGGGGCTGTCAACACATTTTAGGAGCATATCCCCATCCCTGGAAAGAAATGTTCTGATTCAGGGCTTCTGCTGGTTGGAGTAAGAACCTTGTAGCATTGTTCAGGAGGTACAGTTTCAGGAATGGGGACCTCTCTCCTCAGGGCCTTTCCTGTTTTGTAACACTGAGATTTTGTCCTGAACCTGAACATTCTGTTGACATATAATAATTGGGACGGAGAGGTGTACCAAAGAATGAAAGAGGGAAATTTTATCCTTTTTATATTCTTGCTTCCTCAACATCTTTGTATAGTTAAGGAAATGAAGGCAGTTTAAAAATATCCCTCACAGCACATATTACCTCCTAATCTGCATGGCACATATTCTCCCACTGCCTCGAAACACTTTAATACCCCACTTCACAATATTTGCTATAACCTGTCAACTTGTGCATTCCAAACCCCTCTTTTGCATGCTTTTTAGTTTCCCTTTTGTTCTTGTTTACTCAACACCTCAGCATTCTGTATATCTTAAATGCTCACAGACCCTTGTCCTGGAGGATAGTATATATGTATATAGAGAATTATATGGCATCATAGCAAACAATTTGTTCTTTTAAAGTAAACTTTGCTCTTTCTTTTGGCAGGTTGGTGCCTGTGGCTTCAACAGCCGGATTTTACCAAATGTATATCCTATCCGACTGGTGAAAGTAAATGAAGATACCATGGAACTGATTCGGGATTCAAATGGGCTCTGTATCGCTTGTCGTCCAGGTAAATACACAGTGAGTGCCATGTACTTCATACCTTGCCTGTAATTGTGTCTTGTGTGGTTTTCTTGCATGAAAGCTTGAATTTTGTTGCAAGCATACTTGATGCCATTAAACAGGTGGATAATTACACTGTTAGTTATGCTGTTTTTAATCTATGGTTTTAACTTGGAGGGGAATTTGCAGCATTGCATGTGTCTCACTTCACTATAGACTCCTTTCTAAATTCATCCATTTAACTTCACCCAGCAGTCATGGGAATGTAAGATTTTTATTTTTTTTACAAAGTCAGACCACTAGTCTGGGTAAGTTACTTGGTGATTTCTCCAGCCTTACAGTGGTACCCCAGGTTACGAAATTAATTCGTTCCGCCGCCGCTTTCGTAACCCGGAATACTTCGTAAGCCGAAAAAGCCATAGGCGCTAATGGGGAAAAGCCGCGATTTCGTGTGAAATAGCGCCGAAAAGCACCAAAAAATTTTTCGTAACCCGAAAAAACCTTCGTAACCCGGAACAGTTTTTTTAAATGGATTTTTTTCGTAACCCGGAAATTTCGTAAGGCGGCGCATTCGTATCCCGGGGTACCACTGTATTTGAGGATTGAATCTGGGGTCTCCTGAATGCAAAGCATATGCTTTGTCACTGAGCTGTAGCCCTTTTCCACAATTGCACTTTCTTTCACCAACTCTCTTATCAATGTGTTGCATCCAAAATATCTATTTACAGCTATGTCATTGTACAAATTCAGCTTGTAGTTGAACTCATTCCCACAGAAGGGAGAAGGAGGAAAACTGTTTCTGTAAAGGAACTGCCCAAAGGTTACTGGTGGACAAAGCTGAATTGAAATGAAAATGTGACAAGCATTCAGGGCCTAAACACAGCTGTATGTGACAATATCCATTTTTCAATTTTTCAGTTCAAATGTTGTGGTAGAGATGATAAGTGATATAACCAAAACCTATCCATCTAGCCACAAATTTTCTTATAGCAGTAAATATGATCATGATTGATTATTCTCTCAGGAATTCTTTCTCTTTCTCTTTCAGGAGAGCCAGGCCTGCTTGTGGGCCGAATAAACCAGGAGGACCCCTTGCGTAGGTTTGATGGTTATGTCAATGAGAATGCAACTAACAAGAAAATAGCCTACAATGTCTTCCAGAAAGGGGACCAGGCCTACCTTTCAGGTATTCTTCTTTAGTCAGTTGTCTTGTTTCTCAGTGGATAAAGACAGTACAAGCTGTGGTCTACAAGATACTGTAATTCTCCCTCAGACTAAGTATACTAAGGCCCAGAACAGATGGCTAGGAAGGAGTGGCTGGAAGCTATTTTGGTCCTGATTGGGCTGGGACTGGGGTGACCACATGGTCCACTCCTGAAGTGGGCTGCCACTGCAGTCCCAAGCTGCTCTGGCCAGGGGTTAATCTAAATCAACTCCCTTTTAGACTGGCTTTTCCCAGCTTCCAGCCACTTGGGGATATGTGTCATCTAAACACCACACCCCCAAAGTGTTTGGAAGTCACCTTATTTGGCCCATGTGTTTTGGGCCTAAGACCCCCAAATCGCCCAAGTGCTAATATTTTTCCTTGAGCACAGCCCCATGATGACAGCCAAGTGGAGCAAGAAACATCTGATCCAGCATTATTGTAGTTAAAAATGCTGCTTCCAAGTAGTGTTTTGTGTAGGTGTGACAGTTGAAAAGTACCACTCACTTTACATAACTTGGCTCTTTGATGTGGGGAGGAGCAGAATAACAATTAATCATGTTGTTTCTTCTCTAGAGCTTTATCACTTCATGTGCAGCTAGTTTCCATCGAATGTAGTGGTCATTCTTTGTTTGGTTAACTATAACTATAGATCTGGGGTGGGCAAAGTGTCATGTTGCCCACTCCAGGGCCATTTTTATGGCCTTCCAGGCCCTTTAGGAGGTTAAAAAAATTCAAATGTTATTTTCTGTTTTTAAAAATTTGCTACAGAGTACCCCCCCCCCCCAGCCCTGAAGGGATGTGGAAGACATTTCCACCATGTTGTGAGGCCCACTCAGCCAAAGTTTGGCAAAAAAAAAGAGAAGCCTTTAAAAAAAAAGAAAAAAGTGAAAAAGTACCGTATTTTCCGGCCTATAAGACGACTTTTGAACCCCTTTACATCTTCTGAAAAGTTGGGGGTCGTCTTATACGCCCCGTATAAGGAGGCCGGAGGGAAAGTTTATGGGCCGGCGCGTGCGCGCTCAACGCCGGCTCTCCAAAGCCTCAGAGGAGGCAAGAGGGCAGCTCCATGGGCTGCCGCAAGCCCACCCAGCACCGGCCTTTCGAGGCCTTGGAAGCCGGAGGCCAGCCCCATGGGGAGGCGAGCGCGCGCCCAGCGCCGGCCTTCCGAAGCCTCGGAGGCTGGCCCCATGGGCCGGCGCGAGCCCGTCCAGCACCGGCCTTTTGAGGCCTTGGAGGCCGGAGGCCAGCCCCATGCGGAGGCGAGCGCGCGCCCAGCGCTGGCCTTCCGAAGCTTCGGAGGCCGGCCCCATGCGGAGGCGAGTGCGCGCCCAGCGCTGGCCTTCCAAAGCTTCGGAGGCCAGCCCCATGGGCCGCCGCAAGCCCACCCAGCACCGGCCTTTCGAGGCCTTGGAGGCCGGAGGCCAGCCCCATGGGGAGGCGCGCGCGCGCCCAGCGCTGGCCTTCGGAGGCTTCGGAGGCCGGCTCGAAGGGGCGGTGTGAGCGCGCCCAGCACCGGCCTTCTGAGGTGTCGGAGGCTGGCCCTATGGGGTGGCGGGCGTGCGCCCAGCGCTGGCCTTCCAAGGCCTCGGGTGGTCTTGTACGGCGAGTATATGGTAAACTGTATATTTTTATTTAAATAGTTGGGGGGTCATCTTATACGCCCCGTCGCCTTATACACCGGAAAATACGGTATTTTAAAAAGACCTCTCCTGGACCTAAAATGGCCCAAGAAGGCCCCCAAAACATGCTGAAATTGGCCTCTTATTCCCTAGAAGGTATTTGGAGACAAAAAACTTGGTGCGCTTTTTTTGCAGGAGCAAAACTCCAAAATCTCCTGCAGGGAGGCTAATGTGGCCCACCCTATCCTTCTGGAGTTGCCTTCTGCTGTTGCCTTCTGCTGGACCATATGAGTAGATGCCTTTCTGTCATGTACAGAACAGATTCCTGTTTGTTCTAGAGCCTTCCATGAGTTGTACATGGGTAGAAGATGTATGATCCTTTAGTTACCTTCTAACAGTGGCTCCCATAAGCCATAGCCAGCATAGCCAGTGGTGTGAAATGCTGGGAGTTGTAGTCCCAACAATTTCTGGAGCGCCTGCACTTTGCTCTCCTCTGTATTGGTGAACACAGAGCAATATGATTATTTTACTGTAGTCTCCAGGTGCAACCCCCTCACCCCATTGGAAGGTACAGCTTTGAAAAAGTATAGGCCATAAGATTCCCTGATTTAAAGATGAATTCACTGAATATTGAGGACCATCTGCTTCCTTGTAGGAGATGTACTAGTGATGGATGAGCTTGGTTACATGTACTTCAAAGACCGGAGTGGAGACACATTCCGTTGGCGGGGGGGAGAATGTCTCCACCACTGAGGTTGAGGGAATCCTGAGCCACCTTCTCAGCAAGACGGATGTTGCAGTGTATGGAGTGGAGGTACCAGGTAATTTGAACTCTTGCTTTTAGGATTTAGAAATGGGCAGGGGTGGCTGTTAATAGGTATGCCTGGTCTCAAAACTAGCTGTTGCTTCTGGGTTTGAGATCCTGCAAGCAGCCTTACGAGAAGGAAGAATTAACTCTACAGAAACATGCTATGTCAGGAAGATGACATAAGTACACGTCACATAGCAAAACAGCCCGTTTTTAATCACGCAATTTGTCAGTCCATATTTAAAATATAATTATGGGACTGGAACATCACATTTACATTCACAGATAACAGGTGTATTAAAAAAAGGATCTGATATTAGCTCTAGGAACAATCCCTGCTTGAATTATTGGGGATCTAGTTACTTATTGTGGACCAATGTATCAGCAGGTCTAAGGGACAGTTTTCTCTCTATGGATCTCCTAAAGAATTCAGGCTCCACATTCAACATCTCTTTATATCTTTTGAAAACAAGAAACTTCTCACCAGCCAAGCCTGGAATAGGTGATGATACATTATGGATGCTAAATGCTTCATCTTTTCTTGCCTCTTGATTTAAAAAAATGGTTGAACAAATGCATTTGACATGGTCCCTCTTATGAGCTAAGCTCACCTGAGGCTTGATGAGGTCACTGCCCTATTTACATAAGTTTCAGGAAAGATATTCAATGTTTCAAAATCTAGTATACGGGTGGACAACTGCCAGGGGTTTCAGGGCTGTGTTGGCCTCCTTCAGGACCACAGAGGGCCTCAATCTCCCATGTGCCCACATCATATTTTTAACATTTTAAGCTAACAATATATTTACTAAAATTGGCCAGCAAACCTTTTGGTGAAGCAAGTAGTTTCACTGCTTTTAAGCCTCCATGACCTGTTTAAGAAGAGGGCTTTATTTAATTAGGAAGTAAACCCAGAATTTTGCTTTTATGTCCTGGATAAAGGTTATTTTCAGTAAGAACAAACTAAAAAAATAAAAATTGAGGGCCTTTGAAGCAGCATGCAGCTTGTGGGTCATACTTGGCTCATGTATGGTCTCATATACAGGAAAGACTCCTACGCTGACATATTTCAGAATACATCCTGAAGTTTTTAAAGGTTTCCCATTCTGTTTTGTTGTTTTGTATTCACATTCTTTGTGTTCATGGATTTAGCTCTGGGTTAGAGACTTAGAGAAGTGGAAAGGCAGATGTTTATCTGGACAAAGATGGAAGAGGCAGGAAGGAACAATGTATTAAACAAGATGGAGGACTTATTTTTCTGGTTTAAGAGAAAAGTGGTCTGGTGCTCTATTTTGCTTCCAGGCCAGATGCTGTTGCTCTGCCTTGAAGCTACCCAATTCGTGAAAAGTTGTTGCTATCTCTGGATGCTTCCAACTTTACATGTTGTTTTCTTGTTGTTGTGTGCCTTCAAATTGTTTCCAACTTGCGGCAACCCTAAGGCAATCATGGAGGGGTGGGATTTTGGTAAGAATTTGTTCAGACAAGATTTGCCATTGCCTTCCCTTGAGGCTGAGATCATGCAATTTGCCCAAGGTCACCCAGAGGATTTCATGGCCAAGCTGAAATGTAACTTCTTGCCACTGGTGGCTGATGTAACCATCAAGAGGCCAATAATGTATGTGTGTACACTTCTAGTGACCCAAACACATTTATATAAAAGTGGCTGTAAGTTTCTCTGGGCATTAGTCTTTTAGAATGAGAAATTTGAACTTATTCTGAGTTCTGTGGAATGTGGGAGGATTCAAGGAAAATAGGTATTGTAAACAAACTCAAAATAAATAAGAAAATTACTACTGGAGAATGAACAAAGAGACGCTCTGATGCACAGTGTTCTCAGACAGTCTTAAGTTGTATTCGTATTTCTATTGCGTGAGTGCAGCTAGACGGCTCCAATTCAAAAGTATCAATACCAGATTGCCCATGAAGACACATGTGTCGGATTCTGGTTTGGGATTGATAAATTCCTAGCTGTTTTTACCTAGTTTATCTATACCAAGATGTCTGTTCTCAAGAGCTGGGAGGATAGAAAGAGAAACTTCCTTACACAGAAGGGGAGGGTGTAGGATTGAAAGGGGTATGGGGAGTGAAGTAAACGATTTACAGGCACCATGGTGTAATGGTTTGAGCCTTGGGCTGTGACTCTGTAGACCAGGTTGTAATCCCTACTCGGCCATGGGAACCCACTGGGTGACATTGGATAACTCACACTCTCTCAGCCTCAGAGGAAGGCAATGGCAAACCCCTCTGAACAAATCTGGCCAAGAAAACCCCATGATAGGTTTGTTTTAGGGTTGCCAGAAATCACAAATGAGTTGCAGGCACAAAGTAACAACAGCAACAACAAGTACCAAAAGCATCCACACTTTACTCTGCCCTGCCTAAGCGGTATTCTAGCCTTTTCATCAGGCCTAAAGACTTTGTGTTGATATTTTAAGAAAAGAAAAAGTTAAGATTTTCAGGACACTGAATTTTGAAGCCAGGTTCAAATTTTATATTTAATCAGCAACCCCACAGAGATGTGAAGTGCTGCAGGCTGCCAGAGGACTTCTCTTGGTTGCTCTCAGTGGGGCAGCTGGGGTTTCTGGAATGAATTCTTAGAACAGAACACAAACCATGCTTTCTGCTGAGTCACTGAAGAATAGCTGTTGACCTAAATGAAAGGCTGAGAGCAAATTGTTAAGCAAGCAAGAAGGCATCAGTATCTCTTGACTTGAGAAAATGTTCTACTGGGTGCCCATCAGCTGCTACCTGAGCCTCTGGGTTTTATCTATTTTCTTATTCTAAAAATATATTTATCCCACTTTGCAGCCAATAACAGTTTCCAAAATGGGGTTGCAGCCATTAGTATTCAGTTCACAAAGCTGCTGGGGAAATGGGCACTGTATATAAATGAAAATAATGTACACACCCTGCACATTCAGACTAAAAGACTGGAAGAGACACAAGGGAAAGAATGGGAGGAAAGGAAGAGAGGCGAGATCATTTTGACAAAGGGGCAAGTTGTAAAAAGCAGTCACATCAATTTAGTGTTGGGCAAGTGTCCCTTTGCTATTGTGTTTGCTGAGAGGATGAGTTACAATGACCAAATGGTTCTCTAGCTTTTGACTGGAGTAAGGGTGACCTTTGCTATGCAGCTACAGGACAACTGATACTTGGGAAGATTCCTTTCTGGTGAGAAGGGGGGGGGGGGCATGGTCCCTTCAGCTGCTTGTTATTTGCTTCCTTGGCTGGTGATTGAAACCAAGCTCTTTTTAAGCCCTTAAGATTTGACCCTGAGAGAGCAAGCTGTTACTTGGTTGATTTCCAACTGTGGGTTTTCACAAATTCAGAGCTTGTTGCCTCTTTGTGTGTGCCAAAATGGGATGGTAAGAGTGTGTTCCTTTCCTTACCTCTGATGCTTTTGCTTTAAATTCCAGGAGTGGAAGGCAAGGCTGGAATGGCAGCCATTGCTGATCCAGAAGCCAAGCTGAACCCTAATGTGCTGTACTTGGAGATGCAGAAAGTGCTCCCCCCTTATGCACGGCCCATCTTCCTCCGACTCCTGCCACAGGTTGATACCACAGGTAATGGCAGATCAGCAGCAAGTCCTCTGTTGTCACACATCTTAGGAAAAATTAAGTCACCAATAGTTTCCAGTTGGTTATAACACACTGTAACACTATATCTTAGTAAAGAATATCCCAGAATTACTTGATCCTTATATCAATTCCCTATTAAGCTGAGGCAGAAGTGAAGGCAAAGCAGAAGATGCTTCCTCTCAAGAGATCTGAAAAGCAATTTGAACATCCTGTTGCTTTCTTTAAAAAATTGCATATTCATATGCAGTATCAAAACACTGTATCTAATAGCTCAAGGGTACAAGTTAAAACGCCATTCCAAAGATTGTGGGATTGTGGAGACATCAATGCATCTTTGTTTTGATTCATTTATATAATAGTAAATAGAAACCAAATTTTCCCAACCAATTCTCTAATAGTAGTTTATGCATACACTTCCACTAAGTGGGATCCTGATGCTTATCAGTACTCTATCCAACCATGAAATGGGTGGCTTTGTTTTGCTTTTTTGGTAGTACCTCTTGGGTTTGTTGGTGACTAAGCCATCAAGAATAGTAACTGTGGGTGCAGTTCATGAATGAATAAGAATAATTCGTCCACATGCATGGATATTAGGCATGAACTGTCCCACTCAGTGGTTAGGCTTGCTCTTTGTATAGTAGCTGAATAAATTATAATTTATATATATAGACAGAGAGAGAGAGAGGTGTTTTTTAAAATGTTGCTGGAAGGAAACAGGAGATATTTTAATTGGGTTTCTTCAAAAAGCACTGATTCCCAAGTAGGCTGTTAGTCAAGTTTGTTGTTAAAGAATCCATTGTATGTGTCCACAAAGAAGCTGTCTGTTTGCTTCAGCGTGCAGGCATTCTTGTTTATATTCACTCATGTTGGAGAAGAGCCTTTTCATGATTGGCATAGGCTGGAAAATCTCCTTCTTTTGCTTTGGAAAGTGAGAAACTCTGATAGCAAAATGAGCTACAGCCAGACCTAAATCTAAAAATGGCCTGATCAAATCAGTGTGTGATGCAGATTGCATGTCAGAGAATTAAATATATCAAACAGTAGCTTTAATTAAACAAAATGTAAGAGGAGCCACTTGGTATTTTGCTGCTGAGTAGCAAGTATTAGCTGGGGACACATGACTGATTTATGCTGTAAGAGAACCCAGCTGTTGCACCAGAGCTGCATCTTTTTATTTGAAATCTTAAAGATAGAGCAAATTGACTCAAGTTCATAGGCACCAGACTTCACATACATACATACTTGCTTACTCCTGCCCCACTACTTTTGTCTTAGTATCTCCACAATACAGTACATTGTGTTCCTTACTAAACCTAGGATGGATGACTTGGGCATAATATAAAGGAAGAGTTGGGTCTGCATGGGACTTTTAACCTAGAAACAAGAGGCAGTACCAGTGGCTGGAATTTAAGACCCAACTCATTTAAAGCACAGATCGTGTCTGTTATTGTGATGACTTGGGAGGATGCCCTGAGGAATGTGTAGCTTGCCCCTGTCTGTTCTTGGACCCTTGGAGCTCTCCTGCAGCATTCCTTCCTGGAATGGACCCACAGAATCCTGGGAGTGCAGAACTCCCAACAGGATCTCAATGTATTAAATGGAAAGTGGGACATTTTCAAGGAAGAAAATGTAGGTGCAAGAGACATTAAGCATAATTTCCTTCCCACCTGTCAGTTCTTTGCAGAAATTTCCCCTTTCCTGTTCCACCCAGAGCTTAGAAAAGCTACTTTTTGGACTGCCACTCCCAGAATAAATTCTGGGAATTTAATGGGAAAACCTTCCCAAGCTCTGGTATTTGCCAGCTTGTTTTGTGAATGCCTACTCTTCTGATTGATTAGTTAATGGAGAAGTATATAATGTTAGGAAAGAGCAAAGGGAAGAAAGTGAATTTGGAAGTGAGAAAGAGAGGGTGCAAACAAGCAGATAGATAGGAAGGACATCCAGAAGATGGGGAAATGGGTGCAAAATATTAGGAACTGCTGTCTGACCACTGATAGTGAGCTGATGTTGCTTTAATATTTAAAAATTTATAACCCTTTTCCAACAACAAACAAAAAGGCTCAATACTGTTTACTTCGTAAAGTACGATAAGAATGGAAACATTCTGAAACATCTTAATCTTTAAGTTAACACTATAACTGAAATTGGCAAAGTGTAGTCTTGGGGTTACACCAGGCTCCCAGTTTGTGGCCCCTAAGCACTCCTTTACTGGTAACCAGAGAAAATTGCCTCTCTTGGAAGCAGTAGTTTGCCTTTTACATAGCCCCCCCCCCCCCGGTATAATTTTATACATACCATTTTTCAAAATATTTTCTCTATTCTTTCCTCCTGTAAGTTTGTTTGTTTGTTTTTCTAATAGGAACTTTCAAAATTCAGAAAACCCGTTTGCAACGAGAAGGCTACAATCCACACCAGACATCTGATAGGTTATATTTCTTGGATGTAAAACTTGGCAGGTACTTACCAGTGGACGAGTGTGTGTTTGAGAGGATCCAAGCCGGGAAGGTGTCTCTGTGAGTTCATCATTAAAGGCTACTGGAGAAGAATTTGATATTGAAGGGCCTTGCTTGGATAGAGAAACAGACTTCGTTTAATAAGTGAAGGAAGGTTTTTATTTCCAACCTTCACAACAGAGACAGACCTACTTTGGTGTGGGAGTGGCCCTTTCAAGAAAAAGCACATTAGCCATTTTCTGAGCAAAGAGAGTATCCTTTTTCTACTTTTCAGTCCTTAGAACAGTGTTTTTCTTTTTTATAACCACTACATAGGACAACAGTGGTATGAAACAGGAAAGGTTTATGGCCTGTTTGATTTATACCCTCAGTATGATGAGTGTGTCTGAGCCTGCAAAAGCACTGATCAGGCAGCATACAATGTGTCTGCTGGCTACGTTTCCATGCTTTTGAGGTCACAGGATAATTGCTATGAACAAAGCCTCCAATTGATTCAGTGTTTCTAGGTTCTTAATTTACACTTTTAGTCCTTTGATTGTCTTCACTGTGAGATTTGTCCTGGGTTTATATGGAACTTTAATGAACTGACAGATTTGTAAAAATATAACATCTTTCATTTACAGAGACTTTGGTCTTTTTTAAAAAAAACATATTAATATTAAATAACATGTGGGTGTTCGGTCGGATGCTTAAAGCAAAATCAAATTTCTGTAGAAAAAGTGTATAGCAAATGTGCTTGGCTTTGGTGGTATAGCTGAAGAAGTATGTTGTGGTATGTAAAAGCTTCTGCTCATCTACAGATCATCGGCCCTATATATCGTGTCCATTGTGAGGGAAGTCATTTCTGCCCACCCACATGTTGGTTTAAATGGCCGTTCTTGTGCCAGAGTTGTTGTGTTTCAAATAATTTTTTGTAGCCGATCCAAAATCTTGGGAAACAGTTCAATAATGCCATGGACCATGTTTAGACTTCTTGGTCTGCTCTGTTCTGTGTAGGAGACGTGCCATTTCTGTGTAGGAGACACGCCATCTGATCAGACAATGTGCATTGTATTGTTCATATTCACCTCCCATTAGTACATGATTGTGGGCATTTCTAACTCTGCTTTTTTTCATTAGTGCAATTTTTGTTGCACTAACCATTTTTAACAATAGGAAGATAAAAAAAGGGAGTGTTGAGTAGTCTGTGTTGACCACATATTCAGAGATGCTGTAACTCTTTCTTGTGATCATGTTGATGTCTACACCACTGAACACAGAACTGTACCACTGTTTATGCACACTCCTGGGATATCCTAGGAAAAATGACTGATTCCATTATTTTACTGTAATGTGTTAGAATGTTCTAGTTCATTTCTTTCTGTGCCCTGAAATACTTTAGATGTGGAGAATTTGTCGTTAATGCACCTTTACTCATTTGAGGCAGGAATAGAACTTTGCATAAAGACATTTTACAAACACCTCTGGAGAACAATGTTACGTTGTATTATTAAGAGGTCATTGTCAAGTAACAGTTCAGAAGCCAGTGGAGTGTGTGGCTCTGTTTTTTATTAGATCCAGAATGTGCCTTTCATAATGTCTCACATGATTTTAAAAAAACAAAAGAGATTATAGATGTGTAATAAACATAGCGGTATCATTAATCTTTGGTTAAAGCAAAGGCACCTATAGCAAACCGAGCCCCATTATTTGGAGAAAAGGCAATAGGTTTTTTAAAAAGAAATCATTCATGATTTGAATGACATCATGCACTGACTAACTCAGTTATTTGAAGCAAAGTTACATTTTCAGATGGGGTTACTGTTGTCAAAATATAACTTTGTTTTGGAAAGCAATTAAAAGAATAAATTCACCTCAAAAGCCCATCTGAATTTATTTTGCATGCGTATGTTCTCTTGCTGTGTGTCACATACATATATACATGGAATCCTCAATGTATTCAGGTTCTTATCATTTTAGTTAGGTGTAGAGTCAATCTTCAGTGTTCGTCAACCTTACGTCTGTGCTGTCAAGTGATGTTAAACCAGTGGATGGAACTAACCAAGCAGAAAGGTCACAACTCAAGACAGAACCTTTTATTATGTCTGTTTGCCCAGGCCACATAGTCCAAGCGTTGTCTGTTCCAAAGTCTAGTGTGCATGTATGCCAGCTATTTTGTAATGACTGCAGAAGGAACAGAGGATGCAAAACAGGTCTCAGGCATGAGAACAGAAGTACTTTGAGAGTTGCCTTCTCAAGACAAAGATGGGGGACCTTTCTAGCCAAAAAGTATATGTGGCTTGGGAAATTTCATTTTAAGTAGCACAAACTACTCATATATGATCTTGTGTTGAATGTCAATGGACACTGATTGTTTATTAATAAACAGGTAGATATAACATGTCTATGTCCCCCATTCCCCACTTGTGCATCTCTTATCTTTTATGCCCAGTTGCATATGTTAAGATCATATGCAATAATGCCTTTAAAGTTTTAATTCCCATTAAGTAGACTTCGACTTACAGTGATGCTACGAATCAGAGACCTCCAAGTCACCCTATTCTCAATAACTTGCTTTTAAAATATGCCAGTGTATATTCCCTGAAATAGCCTGAATATTGCTCTAGGGACAGCTTGCTTCTATTCCGTTGTTACTGACATTTTTAAGGCAAGCTAGATGTGTGCTTCTGTATGAATTTGTAGTTGAGAAGATTCCCAGCTGTGTGTGTCATTACATCCTTGTAAAATACATTTCACAAATCATATGTGGGCTTCCATTGTATCCTAAGGAGGGTACAGTAATACCATCCAGCCTTGGAGGGAGAGATGCAGGCCCAGCTCCATCAGGCCTGGCCTGGACTAAGAAGCAGAGCCCTCCCTCCGTCCAGTTCATCTGCTTTGGTCCAGGCCTCAGAGGGAGAGAAGAATTGCTGAACCCATTTCCCAGCAGAGAGGGTCCTGTCCTCCTGTAATCTGGGTTTAGCTCGATTTGCTCCTGTAGGCAGGGACAATAAACAAAAGACCGGCCCCTATATAGGGAGGAGCTAGCCCCCCTGAGCCTCAGTCTTGTTCCTGCCTATGCTCCTAGCAGATGTTCTCTTCGAGCCAGCGAAGTTTTTCCTTTCTGCGAAAGCGGTTTGAGAGTTTTCTTGGTCTTCCCTTCTTCTCCTCTCCCTGCCTTTCCCCCCCCTTCTTTGGTGGTGGTATTGGCAGAGGACCCTGAGAGCATGGGTTGAAGGGCCATCCTTAACCCAGCTTCCCTAGCTCAGGTCTGCCACTCAACAGAAGGAGCTGGCTTCAGAGGGAGACCCATTGGGATGTGTTGCTGTTGCTCTGCAGCTTCTGCACTACAGCCTTGGAAGCATGAAGAAGACTTAAAATGGCAAGGGCTCCCAGGATTGGAGAAAGGTCTTGGCTTTGCCAATGACTCTCCCTCTCCTCCAAGCTGCCCCTTTCATGGTGGGAGCACAGGAGATTTCTCGCAAACAGCATTGCAGCACATGGGAGCCGTGGAGAGATGGTGAGGGGTATCCCCTCCATGTTCTCTGTTTCTCCCACATCACCTCTGCCCAGCCTGTTAAGCCAGGGATCAGTGAGGAAACTGGCCAGAAGCCATGGAAACTTCCTCCTCAGCATCTCTGCCCAGCCAGAGTTCAGAGGACAGGCCAGCCAAAAGCCATGGCAAGGATTTTCTCGTGCATCACCTCTGCACAGCCTGAGATGGCCAAGGTCAGAGAGGCAAGCCAGCCAGAAGTCACAGGAGAACGGTGAGTACCAGGGGCCCTCTCTCTCTAGCCACCAAAGAACCTTTGCCAGATCTAATGCCCTCGCTCAGGGCAGGCATTGCTATGAGGCCTCTGCCATGGCCATTGCAGGCACTATGCCTAGCATAAGGTTTGGGACTCTGCCAGGAGGGCAGATGGGGGCATTAACCCTGGTCTCCCCCTTCCTTCCCATCTCTGGCCCCAAGGCACCCAGGACCCTACAGGTGTGGGGGTCCTTTTGCAGTCTGGGAAACACATGGTGGTGTTGCCAGGGCTCCTGCACATTCCTTTGAATTCTTATAATGAGATGGTGTGTAGGAGGCAGAGGATTCCTCCTCTGTGTTGCACAGACACATGGCTGTAAAGGAAGCTAGAATTGGCCCAGCAGGACTGAAGCTTCCAACTCTAAAATGGTCTTTTTTTGGCTGCCACAGAGCATCCCACAACAAGCACGAAGTGGCTTCATGTCCTCCCCAGAAGAGAGCATGGACCTCTGCCACCCACTTCTAAACAGAGGCTGGAGGGCCATCTATCGGGTATGCTTTGATTGAGATTCCTGCATGGCAGAAGGGGGTTGGACTGGATGGCCCTTGGGATCTCTTCCAACCAAGGATTCTTGGAGAGACCACATGGATACAACTCCTCCTGTGTTCCCTCCCCAAAAATTACAACAACAAAAAGGGGGTAAACCATTTGTGGATATCATGAGTGGAGAGTTCCCTTCACCCCCAATGTTTTGGCTGCCCCAAAGCGTGTCACTCTTGAGAGAGCAGCTTGAGTGCTTAGCCTCTCCTTTCCATCAGAGATTATCCTTTCTCAGGGCACAGACTTACCTCAGGTAAATGTAGAGCCATGTCCCACAGCAGTCCCTCTGCCCTTCCCAGCTACCTATGCAAGTGGGAGGGAGTTGAGGACCAAACTAGCTTCTATAATGCAGCCAGGTTACATATAAAGCCTGCCTGAAATTAAAAGGGCTAAGCTGTAAACCCCAGCTTGAAGTTGGGGCTGTTTTAAACATAATAAAACAAATGCCCTGTGAATATCAGGGCTACACTACAGGCCAATGCAGCTATCTACCCATGATTAGCAATGATCTTAGTCACTGCTAACCCAGGAGCAGTTTCCTCAGTGCCTGGAAGAACTACTGCCCAGGCACGCCTCCCTTGATGGGGCAAAGCATGGAGGGGAGAGCCCCCACAGCAACAGGGCTGGGGCTCAGATTTACAAGAGGTACTGGTTAACTTTCTGGTGTTCATTTTTATACTGTTAGCACATGAGGTTTGAGTTGTGCTGTTTCTGCTCACCCCCTCTCCTTTTTCCAGGCCAGAGAAGATGCCTGTAAACTAATTCTTCAAGGGAGGCTAGCCATAAAGCCACTTGATGACCCTTCTTGCCTCCTCAGGGGCCTCCATCACTGTCTCCATTAGGTCCAGAGCCTTTTTTGCCTTAGGTAGAACAGCCAACGACATAGATGAGCTCATGGTTCTACCTCCTTTGTACAAACTGTTGTCAGCCATAGCACCTCATTAAGAGCATAAGCTTTAACAATACAGATTCATTTAAATGCTTATAAACAGGGTGACTCAAGCAAGGAGAAGGTCTCTGGTCACTCAGCAAACCTCTAATGCTTACATGCATTGAGGATCTTTGGTAAAAACATCTCATATGAGTGTGAGAGATATTTTGGATTAAGGTGACCAACCAAACTCCATTTTAGTGGCAAAAGGATTATTTTCCTGTTATAAAACACAGTGAACCTCAGTCATCTAGCCTCAAAAGATGTGGCTCCCCTTGCCTTCCCTTCTTTCTTGGAGAGATGTCTGTTAAAGGGAAGAAACTAAAGAAACAAAAAACACAAACAGTTTCTTCCATGAGATGGTTCTCACTAATACAGGGGGTTAAGAAAAACTCTTATCAAAAACAAACAGACTCCATGGGGGAGAAACCCCCCTTCCTCCATGAGTGTTTTAAAACAATATAGTCAGTTTTTTCTGCTAAGAGTGTTGCTTCAAATCCTATTCAGACATCCTGCAGAGCCCTGAGGACTCTGCCACAAAGACCACAATTGCCTCTTACCTTGTCTAGATAGTACATTTTAAATAAGAATGCCTGCTGATGGGCTTGCCATTCTACTGCCCTGCCCTGGATAGGCCTATTGTAACAAGGTCTGTCTTGCATATGATGAATTGGGCTCAAGGCCATGAAGGGTAAGGCTGCCAATCTTTTTTCTTTTAGTGGTTTCAGGAAGCTACAAATTCCTTTGCATATTGTTGGGCATGCTTTGATTGTGATTTCCTGCATGGCAAGGGTTGGACTTGATGGTCCTTTGGGTCTCATCCAACTCCATGATTCTATGGTTTATGGTCATAAGGTTATTGCTGTGTGGGTGAGTGCTTATCCCTGATGTGGGTTTTCATGGCATGGTCTGGTCCAAACAACACCATGGTTTACTACCTTTGGGGCTGGAAAAACGGATTTCCTAGTGCCTAGCCTTGTTTTCTGCTAGCAAAAATGCTCAGATTTAATATCCATACAGCTCCATATAGAGACTTACACCAGCCACCTATATGCCCACAGCTTGTAAATATGTATGTAGTGTGTGTGTTGTGTGTGGTGTGTGTATATATATATATATAATATATATATATATATTTCCAAAAAACAAACAAAAATACGACACAAGCAACTATGATTTACTATTTATATAGAGACCTCCATTTTACTATGTGATTATATTTTATGTGCCTTGAGCTCCATGGATTTGGTATCCATGCAAAGTCCTAAATCCAACTCCAGTACATATTGAGGGCCCACTTACTATTTTAAATTTAGGTTTGTGTTCCTTTGACAGATCCCTTTTGTGGAGAAAACTCTCTCCTCAAAATTAGATACCTTGCCAAGCCCCCTGTTCCCATTTCATGTCTCCTTAATCAGCAGTTCATTAGCCGAGAGACCCCTCAGCCTTCATACAGGTTGAGGATAGCCTGCTAGCAATGGAGTTGGGTTGATTTTTGAAGGCTCTAGACTAGTTCATCCTCAGATGAAATCAGACTTAATCTGACCACATGCCCTGTTAACACAGAGTGCATCTATGCTTCTACATGGACTCTCCAATGTCTGCGAGATAAAGGTTAATCCAATGTCTCTGTGCCTAACCATGGGATTAGTCTTATTTTACACAGGTTCACAGATGTTCCAGTAAAGAACTGCACATTGTTTTGAATTTTAATTGGAAGTCAGACATTAACATTCCTCTTTCAGATGGTAAGTCTTAATTACTACAAAATGAAATCACCTTAATATCACCTTCATTGCTATAAACAGTTGACAAGGTGATCAGTGGTAGGCTGGAAGCTGCCATAGGTCCAGATTAGATCAGATTCTATTCTGATTGATCACATACCCTGCTGGGCAAGTTCATCAACTGCTTCAGGTTTTCAGTGGCTGACCTGCTATAGTCCATCCAAGATGACATTAAGAAGGGACTCGACCTACATGGTTATAAGGCAGGTGTCTGCCATCACGTCGTTTCTGCTCCATACGAGAGAGCTAGAATGGCAGCCATCCTCACATTAGAGGCTGTTGAGGGGAGTTTTCCAACAGGGCCTGCCCACAGACATCGTTTTCCATCTGGGATGTGAACACGGTCTTAGAGGCTCTGACGTTGGGCCGATCAAGTCCCTTGGGAGGCCTTCCCTCGAACACCTCTCCCTCAAGGTCATCTTTCTCACGGCCATTCCTCCGCCAGATGGGTGTCAGAGCTGGGGCCCTGGTCGGTACGTAAAGACTGTTTTATTTTTAGGCCTGTCTCAGTGTGCCTTCGTCCAGACCCTACCTTTGTGTGCCTGGGGTCAACTCAACCTTCAGGTGTCACAGGACATTTCCTGCCTTCATTCTGCCCCCGATCCTAAGAAGGACTTGGAAAAGACCTGGCACACATTGGATGTGTGCAGAGCCCTCAAAATCTACATCAAGAGGCTTCAACCTTAGGTCATCTGAGATGTTTCTTCTCCTTTCACCTGGGCTCTTTGGGGTGCAAGGTACCAGTCTCGCTCTGAGTAAGTGAATCAGGCGGTCTTGAATTCAAAAGAGCTATGCTCTTGACCTCACTCCACCCCCGAGGGGTTGATGGTGCACTCAACCAGGAGTGCATCTACCCCTGCGGTCTTGACCACTAGCGCTCCCTGTCAGATATTTGCAGGGTGGCCACATGAAAGTCACCTTTGACCTTCAGAATACATACAAACTGGACGTGTCTCAGTCCGCAGAGGCGTCATTTAAAAGGAGGATCCTCCAACAGATTGGGTCGGGGGCCACAGTCTCCTGAGCAGCACCTCCCTCCCAGTTCAAGAGGGCTTTTTGTGTAAATCCCAGATTACAGGAGGACAGGACCCTCTCTGCTGGGAAAAGGAACGTTGGGTACTTACCGTGACACGTTCATTTCCTGCAGAGAAGGGTCCTGGCATCCTGCCCACCCGGGTGCTGCCTGCGGCCTCCGACCCTGCCTGACTCTTGGTGGACCTGCCTTCTTCTTGTTGTTGCTGGATTGGTATTCTGAGTTCTTGTTGTTCTTGGACTAGTTTTTTCTAAGGTGTTCTAGTTAACCCTTAGCTGAGGTTACTGAAGTTCAGTTCCTTGATTACTTTACTAGTCGCTTGGCTTGTTATTGACTGAGGCTCAGGGGGGCTAGCTCCTCCCTATATAGGGGCCGGTCTTTTGTTTATTGTCCCTGCCTACAGGAGCAAATAGGAGGAGCTAAACCCAGATTACAGGATGCCAGGACCCTTCTCTGCAGGAAATGAACGTGTCACGGTAAGTACCCAACGTTCCTATTCCCTTCCCCACTGCCATTCCCTTCTCCTTTTGTGTCATGTCTTTTTAGGCTGGAATAAGCCTGAGGGCAAGGATCCCTCTAATTAACCATTTGTAAGCCACTCTGAGAGCCCTTATGGGGTATAAATACTCTCAATAAATTAATACAGTGAAATACAGGAGGATGAAGTGGAAGTACAAGACTTGTGTGTGTTTTTTCCCCTGTGACTCTTTTGTGCTCCCTTGTGAGACAGACATGTCACTATCAGAACTGTGTATTCCATCTCCACCAATGCAGAAGTGAGGATTTTTAAAGGGTTTTTTGGCTGTGCACTTCAACAGCCCAGCATTAAATTAACAGGAAGCTTTGTTACAAGCTTTTGAAGCTCCAGTGCCTTCTTCATAAGGTAAGATGTTACATACCAAACAGGAGAAACATTTTAGATGTTAGTAAGATGTCTGCATTTTGTTGTTTCTCTCCTTAGTTAAGATGGTATGGGGAGGGTATCTTTAGCAGGCGGCCCCCTCCTCCTCTGGCCATGGGGCACTTGGGCAAAGTCCAAGAAATCTAAAGTCTATTTGCATATCAACAAGAATCCCTCTTTTGCAATCCAATGTCTCCATTCCTGTGAAGCCACAGGCCTCTTTGTAGACCTAACCCTAACCCTATCCTTGCTGCAAATAGAGGGATAGGATGAACACTCATAGAGTCCCTTTTTCCTAGCAGCAGCAGCAGCAGACAAGGCTTGCCCAGAAAGCTCAGGGTGCGTTTGTTTCCTGGAGGGAAAAGGACAGCAAGAGGACACAATGCAAACCTTGGAAGGGCTTTCCCCTTAATTTCAGCACAATGGACAAGTGAAGTCTATTGCGAGCCAACAAGGCATTTTAATGAACATGAGTACATCAGAAAATTTTGGTGGAGTACGTAATAAAATACAGTATATGTTATATAAGGAACCAGTCTGATGCAGTGGTTTGAGCACTGAACTACAACTCTAGAGACTAGGGTTCGAATCCTGGCTCAGCCATCAAACCCAGTAGGTGACTTTGGGCAAGTCTCAGCCTCAGGGGAAGGCAATGGCAAACCCTCTGAAGAAACACGCCAAGAAAACCTCACGATTGGTTTGCCTTTGGGTCATCATAAGTTGGAAATGACTTGAAGGCATCCAATACACACATGTAATATAGCTGTAAAGAAACCATATGAAATGAATTTATCTAATAAAATTTATATATTTTAATTACTATCTATCTAAACCTATGTGTGTGTGTGTATTTTATACAGAATGTGTATATCAATTTATGTATATAGATTACATGTGTGTGTTTGTGCAATTCATATCATTTATTTCTGTAGAATGTATGCCATAGGCAGGTTTATTTTACCTGTTTTAACCGATTGTATGTGTATAGCGCTGTGTACATTCACAGCACTGTATAAAGCTTAATAATAATAATGTTAGGGTTTGATAAACCCCCCTCTCTCTCGCTGCTCTTCCTTTGGCTGGGTTGCCCCCCCTTCTCCACCTTACTTTCTCTGCCCACCTTCCCCTTTCTGAGTTTTGGCACAATGACAGTGCACCTGCGAGTCAAGGCCAAGCTGACCCAGACAGGGAGGGAGATAAATCAGTCTTCGGTGATAAGACATAGAGTTTCATCCTCATTAAATGTTAAGAACACACTTTTTTAATTTGGGTTATTGAAAGTTCAGAAGGAGGGTGCCCAAAGCTTAAGCACTGTCTTCTGTATAAAAGGCTGCTCTACACTTTGTCCGGGGGCACAGTTTGGTAGAAATGATTCCCCTGTGTTCATTTGCATGCAAAATAAAAAGCCATCTTGGATCATGGACTTAGTTTGTTTGTTTCTCCTGATTGGTACCTTTACAATAATAATAATAATAATAATGCATATAGAATTTTTATGTGTATGTATGTTTATGTATGTGTGTGTGTATATATATATATATATGTATATTATATGTAATGTATATAATTTTATATAATTTATATGTAATGTAATTATGTGTATTATATAATACAGTATATACATAATAAATAATATACACAATACACATATATAATGTAAGGTAATAGACACAATTATGTTTATGGGTAATTTGTTGTGGCCAGGTCCTCCATTTCCCCCGAAGGTCCTCCATTTCCCAGTCCTGGCCTCTGCTGCTGCCCTGGCGGCGCTGTTGTCCCTGCGGAGGTCCTCCCTGCCACTAGGGGGCGTCCGTGGCTCCCTTCCTGCCTGGAGGACTCTCTCTCAGGGGCCGTCCTTCCTTTTTCCCTTCCGCCCGGTCCCCCTCGGCTTCCTCCGCCACTTCCGCCCGGCCCTGTCCCTCCCCGCCATGCGTCCCCCGGGCCCCGCGGCCAGGCCCTTCCGTTCCCCTCGGCCGCTGCTGCTGCTGCCTGTCCTCCTCCTCCTCGCCCGCCATGCCCGGCTCGTCCTCGGCGCCTCGGCGCGGGCCTTCCTCGCAGCCGCCGCCGCCGCCGCCGCCTGCTCCTGCTCCTTCCCCGCAGGTGTCGGTGTTCCCTTCCCCGCAGGAGCTGGGCTCCGCCCTGGCGCAGCTGGTCTCCCAGCGGGAGGCGCAGTCGGGCCCCCGCTTCTCTCTGGGCCTCTCCGGGGGCAGCCTGGTCCGCCTCCTGGCCCAGGAGCTGCCCTCCGCCGCCGCAGAGCCCGCCCGCTGGCTCCTGGCCTTCGTCGACGAGCGCCGCGTCCCCCTCGGGCACCCAGACAGCAACTACGGCGCCTACAAGGTCCTCCCCTCCGGGGCAGCCTTTCCCAGGGGACACAGGGCCCTCTTTCGAAACTGAAGACCTCTGCTGGGTGCTCTCTCTGCAGAGAGAGAGAGGGATGGGGAAGCAAACCTTAGCAGCCCCAGGGAGGCCCCCTGAGAGAGAGAGAGAGAGGCATCAAGCTCTCTCTCTCTCTCTCTCTCTCTCTATATATATATATATATATATATATATATATATATATATATGTTTATATGTATGAAGTAGCATCTGTGTGTGTGTGTGTACGAGAGAGTAAGAGGTCTGCTAAAGTGTGCTTTCCACAGAGAGAAGAAAAGAAGGTCGACTTAGAGAGAAAGAGTGAGAGAGAGGAGGAGGTCAACCTCATCTCTCTCTCTCTCTCTCTCTCTCTCTCTCCACACACACAGCGGGAGGCGTCTGGTTCCAGTGTGTATACACACACACACACACACACACACCCAGACACACATATATAAACATGCACACACAGGGAGGGAGATGCTGCTATATAGAGGTGGGGGGGGGTCAGCTTCATATCTTTCCCTATACATAGACACACACACAGAATGTCGGTTTCATATATATATATATGTATAGAGAGAGAGAGAAAGGTCTGCACTCTCTCTCTCTCTCTCTCTCTATATATATATATATATATATATGAAGAAGTTCAGCTTAGGAGCTCCTTAACAGTTAAGGCGTTCTCATCTTGCTTAGAAATGCCTTTCTGGAACAGACCAAAGCTTATCCAGTTCAGCATTCTTTGGGAAAGCCCCAGTAACTCTACATGGAACAAACAGGGAGGTTCATTCCATCAGGAAGCCAGAACAGTAAAAGCAGAGGCCCCAAGTGAGTGAATGAATGGCTGGTGGAGGCTTTCTGCATTCTCCACTTGCTGCTTAAGGGTTCTTCAGTCATATGTGGTCTCTCCTGTTCTTTGCTGGAATCTCTGGTCTCCTGGCAGCTATTCATTGTGTCATGGAAGAGTGCAAACCTGGAATCCAGTAGCACCTATGTGTGCATGCACCTACAAGTCACCTGTCAACTTATGGCAACCCCAGGAATTTCATAGGGCTTTCTTAGGCAAGGAAGGCTCAGGTTCTTTTGCCAGTTCCTTCCTCTGAAATATAGCCTGAAAGAATATCAGAGACTAGAGTCTGTTATGGTTTCTTCTTCAATTACTCTAATGTGACTTGTATTTATTTGTTTCAGACATATCTCCTTCCCAAACTTGCTGTACCTGAGGACCAAATTGTTGTTATCAACCCTTCACTAACTGTAGAAGAAGCAGCTGCAGATTATGCCGTGAAGCTGAAAGAGGTATGACTGGAAGCGTGTGTGTGTCTCTTTGAGGTAAACTTGGTCTCTAATAGTGAAATCTTATAGTACTTAACAGTATTTCCAGATCAAGCCTGAAAAGGGACTGTTGTCGTATATTCCACTTAGAAGGACTGTGAAGTATACCTCAAAATGGTTGCCTTAATAGCCAGTATGAGATGGAAATTCTGAGCTGTGCTTTTGCCATCCTCTGGGAAGATAGTTTGGATTTTCTAATTCAGAGATAGGTGTTATGTGGCCCTCCAGATGCAGTTGGACTGGAACTCCTAGCATTCTTGCCCACTGGCTAGGGCTGCTAGGAAGTACAATTCAACAACATCTGGAGGGCTTCACAATCCTCACCCCATCTAATTCATATAGGTATCAATGGGGGATAGTATTTTCCCAGGTGTTTGATACCCCAAATGTATACCCAACAGCTAGGAGTGAATACCTTAGAACTGGGGAATCTGTGAGCCTCCAGATGTTGCTGGACTGTAGTTCCCATCATTCCTATCATCACACTCAACTGGCTGTGCCGGGTATGGCTGATGGATATTTCAGTCCAACAATGTGTGTAAGTCTACTTTTTTCTCAGCTCTGCTGTACCTCTTTAAACATACATTACCTGAGTAGAGAGGGCTGCAAACAGATACAGGTTGAGTCTCCCTTATCCAAAATGACTGGGACCAGGGGGGTTTGGGATTTCAGATGTTTTTTGATTTTGGAGGTTTGAAGGTAATTTTATACAACATTTTTAATAATTGTGTGCATGAAACCAAGTTTGTGCATTCAGAAAGCAAAAGCGTCACTATCTCAGCCACCCATGAATTTATTTTTGGTTTTGGGATATTTCAGAACTGTGTGTAAGAGAGACTCAGCCTTGACTCATACATGCCTCTGAAAGGAAAGAACATGGAAGTATATCCCATAATGGTTTTCTTAATAGCCAGGCACTTGACATTTCTTAATAGATTACCTTGTAATAGAAGATGGATAGAAGTCACTTCAAGAAGGAGGTGGGTCTGTAGTGGTTGCCTTGGAAGCGACTCTCTTTGCCTTTGAAATGAGGTTGAGGTTAGTGGACAAGATACAGGGGATGACCTCATAATACTGGCCACATGGCAACAGAACCAAATATGGGAAGGAATGTGAGCGTCAGGAGTTCTGTGCTTCTGTCACATGTTTGAATCTCCCTTGAGGGGCATTCTGGTATGCTGCTGGAATGCACATCTCCCTGGACAAACAAATGTACTCTTTTTTCTTCTTCTAACATGACAGCTGGAGAGTTTTAGTTTTTGAAAACTGTGGGTGAGGTAAGGTCAGCCCTCACATATAGGGATGTTGTTGATTTGCAGCTCTTATCAGCTGTAACCAGCAATAACCCATGGTGAGGAATGCTGGGGTTGTTGTCTAGTCATAGCTCAAGGCTTAGATTTTGCAACCTCTTGCTCAAACACACGGTTGGGGAGTATGTGACTCTTCAGGCGTTGTTGGGCTACAACTCCCTCTATCTTTTGACTGATACCAGGCCCTCTGATCTAACATATTCAAGGATAGACTATTCCTCATTTGAGCAGATTAATTCCAAGGAATTAATTGTCTGGATCCTGCTGTAATGCTTTTCTTATGTCAGGCAAATAATTTCTTAACTATCCTTCCGTTGTTATAACTTTGCTGATAATCTATTTTAATTTTAAGATCTCTAATTAATTGTGTATTGAAGGGCTGCATGTGTATAAAATCAGGCATATATGTGTGCTCTTTTCATTTCTTTGTTGTGTCTCTGCCTTGCAGGCTTTCCAGGGTGATGATATGCCTGTGTTCGACCTCTTGATCTTGGGAGTGGGGCCAGATGGACACACCTGTTCACTTTTCCCAGATCACCCCCTCCTACAGGTGAGTCAACCACAGGGGCGGTGGTGAGTCTTCTCTTGGGCATATGGCATCTTCTTGCAGGAGATCTTGCCTCCCCAGAGCTGAAGAAGTTGTGGGGGATGGTTTCTAAGTAAGCTGTGCGGAAACAGATTAGAGCTTACTGGTAGTCAGCTCTATCCCTCAGCCAGGCTTCCTTTTTAAAAAAGAAAAGGAAAGAGAGAGAAAAAGAAAAAGAATTATTATTATTATTATTATTATTATTATTATATTTATTTGTATCCCGCTCTTTTCCCAGGACTGGGAAAAAAGAGAAAGGAAATGAACAAGCCAACACACTGAAATTTATTTTTTAAAAAAATAGCAGCAAAGGGAGGGAGCTTATTGAATTGGCATATTTGAGACTGAGGATGCAGTTTGAAATCACTTTAATTGCCATGATGCATCCTACAGAATTCTGGTTTGTAGTTTTGTGAGGCACTAGCATTCTATGGCAGAGAACGCTAAAGACCTTATAAAATTACAAATCAAAGGATTCCGTGGGATTGAGCGATAGAACTTAAAGTGATGTCAACCTTCTTTATCACATTAATACAGTAAGTAGGTGTAGGGAGGCTAAAAAGAGTGGGGGCAGTCTGGTAAAGGATGAAGTGCAAGCCTTAACTTTAGCCCTACCAACTTGCACCTTGAGCCCACCCATCACTTTCAGGAGCTGATTTCTAAAGAAGCCTGAAATGAGTCTCCCACAATTGCCATGAAGAAGAATGCTTAGCAGAGATTCTTGATTCTCTTAAAACACTTGAATGTTGGGTGCACAAATCCCTGTCCTGAGGTAGAAACCTGATGCTATTTGAAACATATCTTTACTGAGGCCCAAAACAAATGGGCAAAAAAAGGTGCCTTCTGCACGGTTTGGGGGTGTGGCGATTAGATGACACATGTCCACAAGCCATGCTGAAGACACACTGGGGCTGTGCCAGGGCTGCCTAACGCAGCCCTAAGGGAGCTAATGTTTTCCACTTCTTTCTGCACCTCATTTGGGACCACAGCAGCAGGCACCCTCAGGAGTGCAGCATATAGTTGCCATGGTCCTGAGCTGATTCAGGATGGGAGCAGCTTCTGGCTGCTCCTTTTGCCCCATCTGTTTCAGCCCTCAGTATCATCCAATTTAAAGACAGGTTGCCCAATCTTTGCCTGTCTTTGGGCGGTACAGACCAGCACAATACACCAGCTTCCCGACAGCATGGAGGCATAGCATACAGACACCGTATGCCCCGCTGATGCCCCAAAGCCAGCATCATACCGCTCACCCAAATGGCAGGCATTGTTGCAGTGCTCTGGCTGTACAACGTTCATATGCCGCAGGAGAGCTGAAAAGGTGGTGCGGCAATGGAAAAGCCACCCTTTTTTCGACACAAAAAGGAGCAGCATTTTACCACCTCTTTTTGCGTTGGAAAAAAGCTGGATTGGGGCTGCAGTGTGCCATTACCGCAGCCCCAATCTGGCGTTCAAAGGGACAGCATCAAACTGCCCCTATACAGCTATCTGTTTTGGCCCTTTGTCTGACTAATCAGTAATTTCAGTTAAATATACATAAATTTGCAGAACACCAAAGCTTCAACATTTGTGCCTTTGGGGAGATGTGAAAACTCATATAAGAGGACTTAAATTTAGTAAATGAATGCTACAATTGACTGTTAGAGGAAATAGCAGTGATTTTTCTGTCTCTTTTCTATTTCACTAGTACACTAGAACAAAAATAGCCCTAGAATTAAACAAGCAGCAGTCACCTTGCAGACCCACAGAATAAAATTGGCTGCACCAGTTAATCAATCAGAGTATTAATTTATTAAGCACACAGTTTAACTTTTGAAAGCTTCCTGCCTTTGTGTTAGTGGGTCTGCAGGAGTTTATTGGCAGAAAATATGGTTTTAAGAAATCCCCTCAAATGAGAGGAGTCTGTTTTCCAATATTTTGAGTCCTCCTCCCGCAGCATAGTTTAAAAAAATTGCCTTATGCAGGTACCGAACTACATAAAAAGGAAGTTATAAATTACATTTAGGCATCTTTTCCTCTGGATTCCTCCAGAATTTTTCCCCATTTTCTTTTGGGGCATGTTGATGCATCACTCCTTGCTACGCTACTGCTGGAGATAAGGAAAGGATAAGGCATTCCTTCCCTTTAATTGGTTAAGCTGTGGCTTATCCTTTAGAGGTCAGAAGGACGAAACAGAGGGGACAAAAAGTTTTGCTTACATGTCACAAATTCAGTGCTCAAGTGATGGCCTTGTGATGCATTACAGAAGTTTCCTGTGCCATGGTCAAGCTATATACAGTGTGCCTGCGCTATAGGCAGGCGCACCACACGCAGCTTCCAGCTTACGCGGAAGCCGTGCGATGGGAGAATGAATTGTGCGTGTGCCCATGGTGCATGCACTCTCCCATGCCACGAGCCCCATTCAATCGAATGAGACTTGAGCTTACGCGCTATTCAGCTTACGCGGGGGGGGTTCAGAGCAGATCCCCTACGTAAGCCAAGGGTGCACTGTATATGCACTCTTCCTCTTTCTTAAGCATCGGACTGCACCAGTTATGACTTGTCTAGAAAAATATCCACGCCTTAGATATGAGAGGGGAGAGGACTAACCAGAGAATTCAAAATTACCCTTCTACAGCATTTCCTCATAGAGTGTATGTTTAGTAAACCACCTTGAGCCTCAGTTTTATGAGAAAGACAAAATAAATAAGGAAGTAAAGTATGTGGGTGTGTTGAGTACACATCTGTAATTATTTAGCACCATGACTCACTTGCTAGCTGTACATGGAACAGGAAACTAATGTGTTATAGGTGACTATATTACCTATAGTTTATTTTGGGGGTAGTGACATTGCCAATGATTTTCCTTTTAAAAAGTAATATGCTGAAAACAGGTTGGAAATGGTTGCATGGCATATTCTACTGTTTTAAGAGCAGTGTTCTCAAAATATTCTGTAAGAATTTTCAGGGGATAGCCGCGTTGTTCTTTTGCAGCAAAAACAAGGAAGGATGCAGCAACTCAAACCCTAACCATTTCTCTTTGGCCTATATATTTGTGTACTGCAGCCCACTTCATCAGATGTCAAGTAAAATTAGTTGGCCTGTAAGGGCGCGAACAGACAGGCCAAAATAAAGCTGCTTCGGGTCACTTTGGAGGTATGCTGTTTAAATGGCACGCTTATCTTAAGAGACCAGAAGCTGCACCAAAGCTGTGCTACAGTCCTTAGGACTGGAGTGTGGCTTTGGCATGGCTTCCGGTCTCTTAGGACACATGCTTCATTTAAACAGCATACTTCCAAAGTGACCCAAAGCAGCTTTATTTTGGCCTGTCTGTTCAGGCTCTTTGACTGCATCTGCACTGCAGAAATAATCCAGTTTGACACCACTTTAACTGCCATGGTTCAGTGCTGTGGAAATATGTGATTTGTAGTTTTGTGAGACATTTAGCCTTCTCTGTCAGAAAGCTCTGGAGCCACAACAAACTACAGTTCCCAGTATTCTGTAGTATTGAGCCATAGCAGGAAAAGTGGTGTTAAACTGGATTATTTCTGCAGCAGGCATGCAGCCCAAGATGCAGTAAGCATCTTGTTGAAATAACATCTTATCATTTAGGCAACATAGCTGTGCCGTAATACCACTATTATTCCTCTCTCCTTTGCCATGTTTGATTCCTCCTTTCTGTGGCAGGAGCGGGAGAAGATAGTGGCTGCCATTAGTGATTCTCCAAAGCCACCACCAGAACGGATCACCCTGACCCTCCCAGTGCTGAATGCAGCGAGGAGTGTGGTGTTTGTTGCCACTGGGGATAGCAAGGCTGCTGTGATAAAGGTAACTTGCAGTTATATGTCTTTCTCTTCAAGTGACTGCTGCAAAAAAATTTCCCTGGATCCTCTGCTTTCTGGAGGGGCAACTCCCTGGGCTGCAAAACTGGCCCACTTAAATCTTAAAACCATTTCTTATGTGCCTCTCTCTATGGATTGAGATGGGAACCAACAAGTAATACATGACATCAGTTAAAAGAGCATATAACACCAGTACATATTAAAAATGAATAAATCATACAGTGGGCCCTTGCTATATGCTGGGATTTGATTCTAGTACCCCCTGTGCATACCAAAATCAAGTCCCATTAAATATAATGGCATACTAAAATGGTGTACCCATGTATAAAATGGCAAAATCAAAGTTTGCTTTTTGGAATTTATATATTTTTGAATACTTTCAAGCGTGGATGCTTGAATCCGTGGATAAAGAATCCATGGATATGGAGGGTCAACTGTACTTTAAAATTTATATTTTAAAAATAATTGGGATAGGCCTGCTGGAAGGCCTTTAGGGATTCATTCATTGGTGTCCTAACTCTCAAGCAGGGGAGGAGAACTAGTAGGTTCTGATACGCCCCACAGTGGCTTCTTCTCTGGCTCAAGAAATGTGTACAGAAGCGCCCTCTTCTGTCTGTTCTAATATTTCCAGGAACAAACTTCCCCCTTAGCAAAATCATCATCAACATCATCATCAGACAAAAATGCTGAGGCCCTTGTGAGCACCTTAATTATAGCCCTTTCTTGTGTTGCTTAGAGGGAAAGTGCTACATGGTGGCAGTTCCTCTTTTAAAATAGCAGGGCTTTGCTTGTTTAAAAGATAGCACTTCCATGCTTCCCTATATTGATGTCAGGAGGTTGAACCTGTGACCTACCTGCCATCCTGTGTTCTGCCTTGAGCTCTGGCATTTTATTTGATATTGAACCTTGGGAATAGTCCTGCCTGAGACTCTTAAGGATGCAAGCTTATGCAGTGCTATCAATGCTATTGTATTGTGAGTCCTACTCTTGGGGAAAAAGTGGGATATAAATAAAGAAATTGATTGATTATGCCTTATGGGTTGCATGATCCATGTACTTCATAACCAAGGAGCTTGGAATACTATTTTTTTGTGAAGGAGGGGACAGATATATGTGTTTCTAAAATCTGACTATTGAAATTAATCAACTTGTGTATTACAGTCAGCCCTTCTTATACACGGATTTTTTATACACGGATTCAAGCACCCACGGTTTGAAAATGTTCCAAAAAAGTATAAATTTCAAATATCAAACCTTGATTTTTCCATTTTTTATAAGGGACACCATTTTGCCATGTCATTATATTTACTTGAACATCCACGGATTTTGTTATCCACAGGGGATCTTGGAACCAAACCCCAGTATATAACAAAGGTCCACTGTATTTGGTTTCTTTTATTATTATTATTTCTGTCCCACCTTTTCCTCAGATTGATTTCTCAAAATGGCTTACAACAATGTAAAACATTGTTTAAAAGCCAAAAAATACAAAATTTCAAACACAGTTTATTATTATGTTACATTTAAATACTGTAGACTGGCCCACTTAAATGATAAAACATGCACATGTGCGCACACACACCCCAACACAGCAATTAGCAAGATCCATTGCACTGTTTAATCACTTACCAAATGCTTGTAAAAACAGAAAACATTTATTTCTCTGCCAAAAAAAAGGTAGGGAGGATGCCAGCCTAACTTCTCGAGAAAGGGAGTTCCAGAGCGAGGGGGCAACCACAAAGAAGGCCCTCTCCTCTGTAACCACCAGAAGTATCTGTGAGGGTGGTGGGACAGAGAAAAGGACCATTCCAGCAGATTGCAAAGGATAGGCTGGTTCATAAGGGTGTATACAGTCTTTCAGATAACCTTCACCTAAGTTGATGGCCATAGCCCAAACCACTAGGTACACTGTCCCGCCTCTCCCTCCCCACACACTACTTTTGAGTTTTCATCAGCTATTGTCTATTATGCAGAAGTTCTTACAGCTTATACACATGTATCTTTTAAAAATTGGACAACCCTTTCTGCATCTATAATGGGAGATTGTTAGATATGGACACTGAAAGCACACCCCATTTGCTTTCAAGCCTCTGTATCCCCAGCTGCCTACCAACCATGCGGATTCAAAGTTTAGTGAATACTAAGGCAGTATTAATGCTGAAGAGAGTTAATGTGGTATTAGTGTTTTGAGTACATGACTAGGATTCTGGAATGCCAGGATTTTAATCCTCATTCAGCCACAGAAACCCGCTGGGTGACCTTGGGCAAGTCATACCCTTTCAGCCTCAGAGGAAGGCAATGGGAACCCTCTGAATAAATCTGGTGAAGAAAACCTACAATAGGGTCACCATAAGTCAAAGTTGACTTGAAGGCACATAACAACAATTAACACTGAGTTGGAGTGGGGGTAAAACAATTCTGAATCTTAGGTTTTGGAAGTATTTGGTTGTGGGAAGGTAACAGATCCTTCAGGGTCTTCAGCCTTTTGAGTAGCATGTACAACTTATAGAGTTCCAGGTTATCAATTTCTAACTTTCTTTTTCTTGGGACAGCGCATTTTGGAAGGTGATGAGGAAAACCCACTACCAGCTGCTCTTGTCCAACCTCATACTGGAAAGCTGTATTGGTTTTTGGATGAGCCAGCTGCGAAGGAGTTGACGATTCCCTTTGAGAAACACTCCATCTTGTAGAAGCTCATCTCCTGCACCCTTTAGGGTTGGAGAAAAATCCACCAAGGACGGGTTGTGGGTAGAGCCCCAGCCCACTAACATTCCAGGGCACAGTCTCCACGTCTGGTTGTAGCACTCAGGAGCAGTACTAAACTAAAAAACACACACACACTTTCTGTTTCTTTTCCTCCCTTATTTTTTTTAAAGAAGTGGTACATTTGTGGAGCACTGTGTAACTGATATGATTATTTCTTTAGACAGGACAAAGTGTGAAATAGGACCTGGTGAGTCCAGCTACTAGATGTAAAGGGAATCGCAGGGAACAGCATTATATACAGTCTTTTATCATGTGAATGGTCTAATGTGGTGTACAAGTGAACGCACAATTAAAGATGTAAAATAAAGCCACAGTGCTGGCGCAGTGTGCCCCCTTCTCTGTGTGACTTTTTTCAGCTGCTAAAAATGAGGGAGAAAGAGGCTGGAGATGAGTCCACTTTTCCAGATGCATCTAGAATGGCAGATCATTATGTTTGTTGTTCGTTGCCATAAAGTCAGCTTTTGCTTACTGTAACTGTGTGAACGAGATACCTCCATGACACTCTGTTGTCAACAGCCTTTCTCAGGTCTTCCAGACTCAGTACCCATGGCTTCCTGGCTGGAGTCAAATCCACCTGTAATGCCGCCTTCCTCTTTACAAGCTGCCTCCTACATTAACAAGCATTAGTGTATTTTCTAGTGAATCATGTCTTCTCATGATCGTCCAAATTTGGATAGTCTGTTTAGTTATTGGTTTCTAGTGAGAATTCAGGCTTTATTTGCTCTCAGACCCATTTCTTTGTCTTTTTGGCAGTCCATGGTATCCATAGAATTGTCCTCCAGCACACATTTCAGATGAATTTATTGTCTTCCTTTGAGCTTTCTTCACTGTCCAGCTTTCATAACCATATGTAGAATTGGAAATACTATGACATTGTTAATTCACAGCCATACATAGAAATGTTATATGTTGAATTATTATATACTTAATACAGAGCAAACCAGGAGTGGGAAACATGTGGCACTTGTCAGGCTGTGACCTCCAGCAGCCCTAGCCAGTATAACCATTGTTGAGGGATGGTAGTTACAGTCCACAATACCTTGTAGGCCACATCTTGCCTCTCCATGTATTCTAATGCAATGGTTCTCAAACTCTTGTCCACCAGATCATTGGGACCTCAGCTCCCAGAATTCCTGAATACTGGCCATACTGGCTGGGACCTCTTCAAAATGAAGGTCAAGACATCCAGAAGACCATAAATTGAGAACATGTGCTCTAGTGAAATCTGTATGCCTCTCAGCTTAAGTCTGTATGTGGGACATCTGGGACTAGTAAGTAGTAAGGGCACAGGAGAGGCAATTGTAAGGATATAGGTAAAGTATAAGCCTTGGCCCTCGAGATGATAGTTACTCTCTTTTGGCTTGTCATGGGACTGGCCTGCATGGCAAGGGCACAAGTTCTCAGCTCTGGCATAAGCAATAAACAAAATGAAATCTGACCCATCTTACCAATTCAGTCCTATCTTGTAGTGGCTATTTTAGATGTGTTACTCCACAGTCTTCTAAGCAGGAGATACAAATTACTGTATTTACTGTCTAGGCAGTGTGGCTTTCCTGATTAGATTTTTTTTTAAGCCAAGGAAAGGCTGTGGCCATTATAAATTGTGCAGGCCTGATTACTTTTTCATTAACTTTTCATAGTTTGTGTGTATGTTGGCTTAGTTGTATCGTTCATTGAGTGTTCATTAAGAAACTATGTAGTGCAGAAATAACCTTACAAATGGGATGTGAGAAAGATGTCATCCAGATGTTGATGGTTGCAACTTCCTCTGGCTAGATTAGACCTTATGGGAATTGCAGTCTGGTATCATCTGTAGGGCCAACCATTCCCCATCCATTCTTGACCACAGAACGTCTGATGGGCTGCTTCTCCATCTTCTGAAATTTCAGTGGGCTTCCTTTCACCTCCTTGAGCATATTTTGGAACCATATGAAGTAGACACTTAAAAGAAAAAATGACAGATTCCCGTAGCTGCTCAAGACTACATTATTTCTTTTGACATAATTTTGGCATATGTATGGTCAACCCAACATGTCAACTTGGCATGCCATCTCTGCCCTTCTATAACTATACAAGATCAGCTGTGTTCCATGATTAGAGTAGAGGAGAGAAATTGAGGCCCTCTAGATGTTGTTGCACTGCAGCTCCGATGATTCCACATAACCGACTAAACCTCAGTTGCTTGCATAATTGGCTTGTATAATAAGCAGTGTTTCTTAGGATGATCAAGAGAAAACTTGTACAGAAAACTCTGCGCAGCTTTCACTTTGAATGTGGTGAGAGCAGCTGCTAGCCTGATGCAGAAATAAACATCTTGTAAGTTTTCTTGTACACTTCATTAAAAGCAGAAGCTGCTCTCCATGTTTCACCACAATTCGATGATCCCATACTCCCCCCCCCCCCCCCCCCCCCCCCCCCCCCCCCCCGTTCTCTTTCTGCCCAAATGTAGCTGTTACTGTACAAATGAGGCCAGAACAAGTGTGGAGTCTGTAGGTTTGATCTAGAAGATGAAACGGGTACAGCAAACGGGCTGCAGCAGAGCAAAGAAACTAACATGCAACAACTCCAATTGATGTAATTACAATGTACCCAAACCAGACAGTCCAACATGGTGACTTTATTTTATTCTGTTTCTATTTTATTATATTTTGCTTTTTTGATACTCTATACCGTATATAAATATATAAATAAATTCTGTGACTATGTCCTTTGCAGGGAGAGGACAGAGGCCACAATTAATAGCTGAATAAGATGTAAAAATTCAACAGCTAAATTCCTCCTTGCTCTGGAGTGTTTCAGGAGACAGGCTGCTGAGTTCTTGCTTATCAAAAGCTGTTAAAAGTGAACATGTCAACTCCCTGCTTTCCACCTCAAGCTGTACCCATGCATCAGCCTACCGTACAAAGTGCTTTATGTAACAGTTGAGCACTGTTCACTTGTGTATTTATCTTGTTTATGCACTAGACTACCCTTATTTATTTGTTTAAATGCAGTAGTGCTTTTCAGTAATATTAGGGGCTGAGCACACAGGTCAAATAAAGCAGTTTCCAAGCACTTTGAAGATGGGGCATTTAGATGACGTTAGCCTCCAAAGCTGGCGGAAACCACACCAAAATCATGTTCCACGACTAAAAACCAGAGCAAATAGAATCCGGGATAATTCAGCTTACCAGGAAAGATGCACATCGTTGCCCCTGCATATAAACGCACTGACATCCTAACGCTGCATATAAATGCCCTTACACAAGTATGACGCTGCGGCATAGCAAAGAAATGAACCTGCAATAACTCCAATGGATGAAATTACAATGTACACAAACCAGACAGTTTAACAGGGAGGCATAAGGTGAACAGGGCATTTACGGTGCATGTAGCAGGGCAGGGCCACCATGATTGTGCTTTGCCAATTTTTGCTTGCACATCAATGCACCGACACTGTACAAGGGAAGGATCACACGTAAGACACTCTGGCTGACCAAAGGTGCTGCCATTCAATGGAAAAACATCTGGGTGGAAGTGGGAGGTACTTCGGGGTCACCAGTGTTGTGTTTGTGTAATAGTGCGCATGTATGGTAGGGAGGTAAGAAAAAAAGCAGTGAAGCTTGACATTGTGCTGTGTGCTCATATTGTGCACATTCAGCCTGCCTTGGAAGTGGGCTGTACAGACAGTGGGTTTCAACCTGCTTTGGGGAAAAGCAGGATCAAGCCACTTTCTCCTGCCTATCTGCTCCGGCCATTAGATATTTTGTTGTTGTTACCTGCCCTTGAGTTGATCTCGACTCAAGGCAACTCTGTACAGTACATGAGACATCTCCAAGACCTGTCCTCCACTGCTCTGCTTAAGTTTTGTAGATTCAGGTCCATGATCTCCCTTATCCTCTCTATCTGGCATGCGGTCTTCCTCTCTTTTTACTGCCTTCCTTCTTCCCTTATCTTTTCTATTCAATTGTGTCTTCTCATGAAGCAGCCTCAATTTAATCATCTTAGCTTCCAGGGAGTGTTCAAACCTGGATCTGTTTAAGGACCCATTTGTTTGCCTTTTTGGATGTCTATGGTATTCTCAGGAGTCTTCTACAGCCACCCCATCTCAAATGATTTGATTTTCTTTTTATCCACTTTCTTCACTGTCCAGCTCTCACATCCATACATGGTGATGGGGAATACAATGGCTTGGACTACAAATGGAGATTTTCACTCTCAGATCACTTCCCAAAAGGAATTCTTGGTTCATGAGGATTTTCGTGTCAGGACAGCTGCTTTTTGCCATTAGCAGTCTTTTCTCCCCCTTTTTTTGCCCATTCATACTCCTATTTCCACTGGTAGAAGGCTGCTAAAGTCGCTTTATAGAGCCACAAAGTTTTCCACTGCAATATGAAATAGGATCTTTCATGGCTCTGGAAGAGAGATTTTATGTTATTGGCTAAAACCTGTAATAATATGTGTGGCTTTTTGAAAAGGCCTTGGCATATCTTCCTCTGCAGTTTAGATGAGTTCCCAGATGAGCCCTTCCTGTTTTAAAACTCTCTAGTCATAATATATATTCCATATTGAAACATGTCCCTTTTAAAATATTGCATTACATTTCAGCAGAGGAAAGTGACCAAAATGTTAAGTTTTCAGAACACTGCAGACTTGCATGATAGCAACAGGCTTGACCATGATGGAAAAAGGGACTAAGAGCCAAGTGTTTGCAGTGTACAAGAGAAAGTCAAAATGAGATTGTCTTTCCAATTGCACCTAGTCTGAAGGTAGGTTTCAGCACTGTGGATATTTCCACTGAAGTTCAAGCTAAAACCTGGAGGAGATTCACTGCCCACTGACATTAAAGCTACCAACTTCTGCAGGAAAAGAGATAATAGCCTTATTGAAAGCTGTGTGCTGCCCATCTTCTAAAAAAATGACTCACAACAGAGTATTTCATTTTTTGTTACATTTACAAAACATGGTTCTAGTCTTCATGACTATAATGAGCAGACAGTGGTGGATGGAAATCAAAAGGCACAGAAAAGATATTCTCTTCTAAGAGTGCATCTACATGTTAGAAATACTGCGGTTTGACATCACTTTAACTGCCATGGTGCCATCCTGCAGAATCCTGGGAGCTGTAGTTTCATGACACATCCATACTCTTGGGCAGAAGACCTACAAATCTCGGGATTCGATAGGATGGAGCTACAGCATGTAAAGTGGTATCAAACTGCATTATTTCTACAGTGCAGATGCACCCCAGGCTCTGATTTGAACTATCCACACCTTTTGAAGCATCAGCTTCTTTATTCTTCACTAGATATCAGAGATTGCATGCTTACCTTGATTTGCATCTTTGAGTAAAAGAAAGGCTCATTAAACCACAACAGAACTCTTCATGCTAATTCTACCAAGTTTTTGATCTTTTTTATTCCATTGAGTGGTTTTAACTTATGTTCTGTTTTTTAAATGTTGGGGTCGTGGGGCTGGGAGAATTTTGCTATTACTGTTTTTCAGTAGGTGTTTTATTACCTCATGCTTTTAATTACTTGCCTCTTAACCACTCCTGAATTCTGGTGAACAGAACAGAAGTTATCTCGGATGTAGCAGCAGGAATTAAAAAGACTAATGTGAGTGCAGCTCAAGAGAGGCTGGATCTTTTGGCCTGAAGCACACATGGAAAATAATCCTCTGCTCTTGGCCAGCATGGACATATGAATCATCTTGTACCAGTAGCTTGGGCATGGTTAGATCAGTTGGAAAATTACAAAGACGGCTGCCTGGGAGTCACTTCTTTAAAAACCACAAAATTATACTCTTTAGAAGTGGTTACTGCTGGCATACACACCTCTTGTTTTACAGCAAACTCAGCCAGGTGTCTTTCCTACATGATTTCTAATTTGTGGCACCACCATGCTGTTGTAACAGCTTGTTTGTACAAAAAGGAGCAGACCTTGGGGCATTGTGCGTCAGTTTGGAAGGATTATGTGTTAATAGTAACATGCCAGTTTGTCATCATCTAGGAAATGATCGCACACGTTTTTCTCCTGAAATGGGCACGGGCGTAAACTGCTTAAAAACTGATGTTTTCGCATGCCTCCATGCCAAACTCAGAGGCATCACATACTCAATCTGGATTTTGCAAAGAATGGGACTTCCTTGTTCTTTGCAAAGTCTGGGAGAAGTCCATATCAGGTACTCATTGCCTCCGAGATGGAGGCAAAAACATCAGTTTTTAAGTGGTTTACGCCCGTGCCCAGACTGTGCCCAGCTCTGGAGAAAAATGTGTGTGATAATCTCCCTACAGGTGAATTCAGCTGAAGTCCGGTTTTTGCAAATTACAGAAGAGCGGTCTCCTCTGCACCATGGAGAGGGCCTTCTCTGACGTGGCATCCTGGTTGTTGGCTTCATTTTGATGCCAGGTTAAAACTTTGTTCTTTGTTAAAGCTTTTGACACCTGACAGGGATCATGACCTGGCTAGATGGTGAAATCAAAGCCACACCCTCCAACATCTCACAGATGAAAACTGGGATGTGTGTGGCCAAATAATGTGGTGAAGGTGGCACAGGCCGAGTGTGGCTGCAGCAGTTTGCTTTTGCCTGAGCCCGCTGGGAAGGGAAAGATTCTGCCCCCTCTTCTCCCCCCACTACTTTTTCACTTTGAACTCAGTTTGCAGCAACTGAAGTATGCTGAAGACAAAAGAGGGAAAGTGGGATGAAGAGAGAGAAGCTGGGACATTTTAAGTGCAGATGAGAAAGTGGAATGACAAAGGATTAATCGGGACTGTCCCTGCCAGGTCAGGAAAAAACTTTATTAAATAAGGTAGTGCGCCATCTAGAAACTGGAACATCAAGGTTTGTTCTGTTATGTGCTGTTTGTGGAAATAGTCTCAACAAATTTTGTTCAGCCATAATAATAATAATAATAATAATAATAATAATAAAAATGAAATAGCTATCAGGCCAAGTGTCAATGCAGTCAGGGCTTCATGGGTGTATAAAGTAGGCATCACTGCAGAACCAAAGGTTTCTCTTTGATGGAGGAGCTGTTCCTAATCTCATGGGCTCATTCTTTCTGGTGGAAATAGAGGCACACTGGTGAGTATTTGTCTTTTTTTCTCCCACTAAAACCAGAATGACCAGACATCCTCTTCTTCCTGGTTGTGTTGTACATCTCAATTTGCCCAGGAGGAATTTCCAAATGCCCTCCATTTTGGAGCACGATTAAGAAGCATGAATATATACTTATATTAGTGTTTTTAGCAATAATAATAATAAAAATAATAATTTATTTCTATCCCGCTTCTCCAATAGGAGAGCTTTTATTTGGAAATGCCCTACATTTTTACAGAGCCTTGTCTTCCTTTGCAGTAAGGACATCTGGCCGCCCTGACTAAAATACGGAAACACACACCAACATCTAACTGCTAAATATTCTTTTCCCACTGCTATTTTCGTTTACCCTGCAACATCCTTGTATTGATGTAAAAATAGAAGCTGCTTGTTCTTTTGGACAAGAGAAGCTGGAAAACAGAATACAGCTCCAATAGTTCCAGAGACATCTTGGCAAGTGCAGCATGCAGAACCATCAGGCAGTGGCCTGTTAGATGCCTGGAGCCAGAGTCAATGATGCTGTATACAGAAGAGGAGCCACATCTAATAATATTCCCAATGGAACTTTTTTAAACAGGAAAAGTCATTTGCAGAGGGATGATCGGGAGCAAGGAAATGGCTTTGCTCCCCACTTCCTTCTGCTTTTATGATCTTGATCACATTACAGTAAGCATTGCACTGTTTCCGATTTAAGTCAGGCAGCTGGGGGTAATGTTACAATTTACATGTATCTGCGATTAGTTTTTCATACGCCTTTCACTGTTCGGAGAAATAAGAACATGGTGGCATGGCCAATCCTAACTTTAGTATTCAATGATATATCTTTGAGGATCTTGTCTAGTTTCTTCATAGCTGCTCTTCCAAGTCTTTTTCTGATTTCTTGACTGCAGCCTCCATTCTGATTAATGACTGAGCCAAGGAATGGAAAACAGTGAACTATTTCAATGTCTTCTTCATCTGCTTTAAAGTCATGTAAATCATCCATGGTCATTATTTTTGTTTTCTTAATGCTCAGCCGTAAACCTGCCTTTGCACTTTCTTCCTTGACTTTCTTTGGTAAGTGTTCCAAGTCTTTGCTGTTTTCCCACTAGTACGTAAGGTTGTGAAATCTGGTTAGTGAGAAAAATCAACTCATTTGAAATGTTGTGCCGAGTTATATGGACACCACAGACTGCTAAAATACAAATGAATGGCCCCCAGAGTAAACCAAGCCTGAACTCTCCCTAGAAGGCAAAATGACTAAACTGAGACTGTTGTATTTCAGCCATATCATGAGAAGGCATGACTCACTAGAAAAGGTTATGTACTTGGCAAAGTAGAAGGCAGCAGGAAAAGAGGAAGACCGCGGTTGCATTCGCACTACAGGAATAATCCAGTTTGACACCACTTTAACTGCCATGGCTCAATGCAAATTACTCTCCATTTCAGAGCTAACAACAGCAGGCCACATCTGTTAGCACTTGTGAGCTTTTAAGCACATCTGGATGAGGACTGCAAAGGAAAGAAGGCTCAATTAAATCACACATAATAGGCTTTTTATTTATTCTGGCAAGGCAATTGTTATGTCCTTATGGTCCTCTCAGGAAGGGAAAGGGAAAATATCCATGGACATGGTTTGTATTGCAGGCCGTGGAGTGTTTGGATCACAGTCTCTTTCTGATGCAACCCCAGATGTTTTAATAGGATTGACTGTGATTCCATTTCCTCCATAATGCTACATGCAGATTGTAGTAGTAGTTGTTGTGTACTTGCCTGTATAGGGTTTACATTGGGACACTGAATGATGAGTTCCAGCTGCATTTTTCTGCCACCAAATATTTCCAAGAAATTAACGGGGTGATTGACAAAACCAGACAAGTCAGATGCAGAGAGTCCAGAGAGGGATGATGGTGAAAACCCTATAGTATAACAAAGGGGAAATCCAGCTGATCTAAACACACACGCCCAAGTCCAGCTTCTAAAGAGAGCTTCAGCTGCAAATGATTCATTTTGTACCCCTCTCAGCCACTTTTGCAAAGCTGTCAACATCTGCCTACAGATTTTCCAGCCTGGAGAATACTGCTTCAGATTCCAAAACTACAGGCCAAGCCTTCAATTGTAATGAGTGCTGACAGATGTGTTAAAATGACCTTATGTGTGGTTGCTGCTGCTGTTGTCTGTGCCTTCAAGTTTTCTCTGACTTATGGAAACCCTATCATGAGATTTTCTTACCATTCAGAGGTTTGCCATTTCTTCTCAGGCTTCGTTGGTACTAATAATCCAGCTTGACATCACTTTCACTCCCATGTCTCAGTGCTATGGAATACCGGGATTTCTAGTCTGCTGTGGCACCAGAGCTCTCTGTCAGAGAATGCCAAATGTCTCACAAAACTACAGTTCCTTGAATCCCATAGCACAGAGCCATGGCAGTTAAAGCGGTGTGAATCCACATTATTTTTCCAGTCCAGATGAACTGTCAGACTAAGGCTGCCTCTGTATTGCAGCACTAATGCAGTTTGACACCTCTTTAACTGCCATGGCTCAATGTTATGGAATCATGGGGTTTGTAATTTTGTGAGATATGTAGCTGCCTTTATCAGACGACTCTGGTGCCACAGCAAACTACAAATCCCAGAATTCCATAGCATCGAGTGAAGGCAGTTAAAGCAGTCCACAACAGTTAAAAGCGTGGTCAAACTGCGGCTGCATCCACAATACAGAATTAATCCAGTTTGACACTGCTCTAGCTGCCCTGGCTCAATGAGAGGGAATCCTGGGAATTGTAGTTTGTTGTGGCACCAGAGGTCTCTGACAGAGAAGGCGAAATGTCCCACAAAACTACAGTTCCCAGGATTCCCTAGCATTAAGCCAGGGCAGTTAAAGAGGACTCAAACTGGATTATTTCTGCAGTGTGTTTTGGACCTTTGTTGTTTATCCTCTCTTCCCATATAGATTCCTTCAGGAAGTACTGTATAATGTACGGCTAAAAAGTATATTTCAGTAATAATAATAATAATAATAATAATAATAATATTGAAGTTGGTTTGTAATTCTGAAATGAAGTTACAGGAATTAATGTTAATTAATGTCAATCAATTTACATTGAATTAAATGTAATTAATTTAAATTTAAAGTAATTAAATTTAATTAATTTAAATTTAAGTAATTAATTAAATTTAACACTAATTATTTTAAATTTAATTATTTTAAATTTTATAACGTCATTTAAATTTAATTAATTAAAATAGCTAATTAATTATTAAAAGTTATTTATTTATTTAGATTTAATTAATTTAAACGTAATTAATTAATTTACATTAAAATTAAATTTTAATAATTGATTAGCTATTTTAAATTTAACTGATTGAGTAATTAATTAATGTTTTCAGTATATAATTGTTGTGTGATAATTATTTAAATAATAATAATAACTACAAGGGAGTGAGTGCTTTAAACATTAAAGAGCAATCATATCTCAGGGAAGGGAGCTGACTGAGTATAAATAACAGAATCCTGTTTAAATAAATAACTACGGCGGCCGCGTGGGAAAAAAGGCTCATCCGCGCAAACGTCAGCAAAGCCCAGGACGGCCGCCTGGCTCTCTAATTTCTGTCGGCGAACAAAAACCCCCACTCTCCCTTAAAGGGAAAGGGCGTGGAAGCGGCCGCCATCCGAGGCGAGAAGGTTCGCCCTCTTCTTTCCCGCCGGAGGGCGTGGCCTCGCATCCCCTTTAAGGCAGGGTTTTGTGTCGGAGACCCAGAAAGGCCGGCAGTGGGGCCATGGGGCGCCGGTGGAGCCTGGGTCTGGGGTGGCTGCTCCTGTTGGCGGTGGCTGCCTACTTCCCGGAGGAGCGCTGGATGCCGGAGTCCCCCGCCAGGCCTCCCCGGGTGCTGCTGGCGCTGCTGGCCCGCAATGCGGCTCACTCCCTGCCGGCGGCGCTGGGCTGCCTGGAGAGGCTGAGGCACCCCAAGGACCGCATCGCCCTCTGGTGAGTGAAGGAGGGAGTGGCTGCGCCTCCTCCTCCAGCCCAACCCCCTTCTGCCATGCAGGAACTCTCAGTCAGAGCACCTCCATTGACAGATGGCCATCCAGCCTCTGCTTAAAGACCTCCAGGGAAGGAGACTCCACTAAAATCTCAGAGGAAGGAGTGTGTTCCACTGTCTAACAGCCCTTACTGACAGGAAGTTCCTCCTAATGTTGAAGTGGAATCTCTTTTCCTGTACTGTAGCTTGCATCCATTGTTCCGGGTCCTGTTCTCTGGAGCAGCAGAAAACAAGCTTGCTCCCTCCTCAATATGACATCCCTTCAAATATTTAAACAGGGCGATCATATCACCTCTTAACCTTCTCTTCTCCAGACTCCCTGAGTTGTTCCTCATAGGGCAAGGTTTCCAGACCCTTCACCATTTTAGTCGCCCTCCATGTCGCCCTGTGCTGTGGAACCCTGGGATTTGTAGTTTGCTTTCACCATTTCACTTCAGGATGCAGCCACACTGGTCGGCACCACATTTAACTGCCATGCCTCTGTTGTCATACAGAATCTTGGGATCTGTAGCTGATTGTTGCGCCAGAGGCCTCTGTGTTGACAGTGAAGTCTCCCACGGAACTACAAATCCCAGGATATTCCATACCATGGAAGCCTTGGCAGTCAAAGCGGTGTCAAAAGTGCCTTCTTTCTCCTGCCTCAGAGTGATATCCCTGATCCTAGCCTGGGATGCCCACCTTTGGGTCTCCAGATGCCCAGTGCTAGGGAATTCTGGGATTTGTAGTTTTGTGAGGCATTTAGCCTCCTCTGACAGAGAGCCCTGGGGTCACAACAAACTGCAAATCCCAATCTCCCACAGCATTGAGGCAGGGCAGTTAAAGTGGTCTCAAACTGGGTTATTTCTGCAGAGTGGTGTTTTGTTGGACCTTGGCCTCTGAGGAATGTCTAATCTGCACTGTGGACATAATGCAGTTTGATGGTGCTTTAGTGTGTCATGCGTCGTGTGCTCCACCGCATCAGAAGGCAGCCCATGAAGCCTCCTCCTTCCAGTCAGGCCTAGACTTGGTCCTCTTCCAATCCTGGCAGGAAATGTTCTAATGACATCCATTTTCCTTCGGTCATAGCTGATCCTGGTGGTTTTAGGACACACAGAACATCCCTCGCCAGCAGTCCCTAAATGCACCAGAGGAAGCAGGCTGAAGTCTAGGAAAGCTCCTGCTTCCAATTTCTTTCTCCCAGTTCGTCTCAAAGGTGCTACAAGGCCTCTCTATATACCGATTCCGCAGACTGACACAGCTATATCTTTGGATTCAACAGTCCCTGGGTTTGGGATCAGGGTGGCAAAGTCCAGCTTTCAGCTCCTCTTGCTCCTGCAGGGTATTGACACAAACCAGTTGCACTTGTTGTCTTTGGCTTGCTTTCTCATTTGTGTCCCCCAGTGAGCCATGGCCCCTCTTGCCAACAGGCTACAACAACCGTCATCCTCATGTCCCTTCCTTTGACCTAACCATAAGTCCCCTAGTTTGCTCATACATTTTCTCTCACTTGGGATCCCAATCCGGTGGTCCGATGCTGCAGAAGTAATCCAATTTGACACCACTTGAACTGCCATGGCTCAGTACTGTGGAGTTCTGGGAACTGTAGTTTTGTGAGCCATGTAGCCTCTGACAGTGACCTCTGGTACCACAACAAACAGCATAATAGGTTCATCTTAGGGTCGTCATAAGTTTGAACCGACTTGAAGGCACACAGCAACAAAGGAAGTCCTATTTGCAGTATGGAAAGGTATCCAACCCCAGCTATGCACATATGGGGAAGTAATTATGTAGCTAGAGCCATGTTGCTTCTGTGGGCCTCTTATCTATTTTGGGGAAGCTGCATATGTTTTTGGCTACACAGTGAAAACAGTTGTCATGTGGTGGAACTTGCAATCCCACTGAATATAATGGATAGCTTGTGTTTCAAGTGTCCAGGTTTTTTTAAAGCCCACATAGTAATCCTTTTTCGGATCTAGGAACAGCTATCCCAAGTCCATAGCAGAATGTGTGCTTGACATTTCAGTCTGACAGTCCTATTTGCAATGTGGAGATCTGGGTGAACAGATGCATATGCTCCTCATTCTCTCTGTTTTCTAGGTTCAGTGTTTAGCATTAGGATATAAATCCAAATTTCACCTTTTATTACAGATTAATTTATTGGGAGTAACTATTCTCCTCCCCAAACTTGCTATTCATGATGATGGGTATACAGTCGGCTCTCTGTACCCATGGATTCAACCATCCACAGCTTGAAAATATTAAAAAATATATATCTCCAAAAAACCAATCTTGATTTTGTGAAGTCAAAAGCTTTCACCTTGATTTTGCCATTCTATGTAAGGAACACCATTTCATGATGCCATTGTGTATAATGAAACTTGAGCACTCATGGATTTTGGTATCCCAAGGAGGCCTTGGAACTACTCCTCAGTGAATACTAAGGACCTGCTGTCTGTATTGTTCTCACGTGTTCAGAAGTGTACCTGACATTTCTCTAAAGATGGCACACAGCCTTGAATGTATCAGAGCTTAACCATCACAAGGTTGCATCCGTCAGTCAAATGCCAGCTTGTGGAGCTGGGTTTTCCTTGGCATGGAACTCTGCAAGGAAAGAATAAAATTTTGCCACCCATGTATTCTAAAAACACATTTTTTAAAACTTAGACATTTACCCTCAGATGTTGTTTGGCTTCTAAGTTATAGATGCCTATTAACTCAGTTTGCCTTACCCAACCTGGTGCCTTCCTGGTATCTGGGGCTACAGGTTTCTTCATCCATAGTCACCATTGGGGAGATGGTGGCTGGCGGTGGTGTGTTTTGTAGTTCACTTTGCTTGGAAGGTACTGGGTTAGGGAAGGCTGCTTTAGCACAAGCACTGAACTATCAGATGGCAGACTTTTTAAAATGACAAGTGTATTTATATTTTCTCACTGAACTGGCTGTGTGCCGCACTGGCTAATACATTTATATGTAGAGAGAGATTAGTATATATATATATATGTGTGTGTGTGTGTGAGAGAGAGAGAACAGAGACCTAATAATATTAAAAGCACTACAGTAACATGACCTTATAAGACACCACTTCAACTGTAGAGCACTAGTAGCATGGTTTTTTTTTTACGATCTTGGTGTGAGAAACTGTTGACAAGCCTGAAATAGGGGTGATGGGAGGTACAGAATGAGATTCCCACCTGCTTAGGAACCATTTGTTCCATGTCCTTTGTTTCTATAGGGTGGCAACTGATCACAACGTGGACAACACGACAGCTGTGCTTCGGGAATGGCTAACAAATGTTCAGAGCATGTATCACTCTGTGGAGTGGAGGCCCATGGACAAACCCTGGTGAGCCAAGGAAATACTCTGGGGATCCAGGGAGGGAAGTATAGCATACCTTTAAGTACAGGATGGTGTGGGGCCTTGAAGCTAGATCTGAAGATAAAGCCTAAGGAATAAGTGACAACACAAAGGTTGATCTGTTCCAGAATTTTCCTTCCCACCGTATATTTTGGTTATATATTTGAAGGATAGGTAGTAGGCAAAACTTATTTATTTATTTATAGTCTGCTTTTCCCCTGGGATGGGATCCAAGGCAGCTTCTAGAGGTTTAAAAAAAGTTTAGATTACAATCTTAATTTACAAAAGTTAAGAAAGAATTAGGGTGCATCTACACAGTAGAAATAATGCAATTTGACACCACTTTAACTGCATGGCTCCACCCTACAGAATACTTGGATTTGTAGTTTTGTGAGGCACAAGCACTCTTTGGTAGAGAAGTCTAAAGACCTTGTAAAGCTGCAAATCCCATGATTCCATAAGATGGAGCTTCAGCACGTAAAGTGGTGTCAAACTGCATTATTTCTACAATGTAGATATACCCTTAAATAACATACTAAAACCCATGATTAAAACAGTTGAAACACAGTTAAAACATAATTATTAATGACATATAAAATAGAATAAAATACAGCATACACTTCACACATACCACTGCTATAGAATTTAAACTCAAAGTCCTGCCCAAATAAAATCATCTTTACCTGCTGATGGAAAGAGAGTAAAGAGGAGGCCAACTGGACTTCCCATGGAAGGTTGCTCCGCAGCCTGGACCAGCCTCAGAGAAAGTTCTTTCCTGTGTCCTTCTCAAATGTGCCTGTGAAAGTAGTGGGACCAGTGGAGGGCCCTCCCTTGTAGATCTTAAAGCTTGCATTGGCTTGTATCAGGGCACAGGTTAAAAAATGAGCACTTTGAATTGTGCCTAGAAAAGAACTGCCAGTGAAGTTGTTTCAGGACAGGCAAAGATCAATTAGGGTAGCTGATGTGTGTATCAGTTACTTCCTGATGCAGAGTAAGTGCACAGATCGTGAAAAGCTATGCTCTTAAAGACATGGGAGTGCCACCACACCTGACAGTCCTGACAAAATCTTAGAACAGAATATGGAGAAACAGAATGGTTCCCAATTGGAAAGGGGGTCAGACAGAGCTGTATATTATCACCCTATTTGTTCAACTTGTATGCAGAAAATATCATAAGAAGAATAGGTTTAGACTTAGAAGAAGGAAGAGTAAAGATAGGAAGGAATATCAACAATACACGGATGACCCCATACTACCAGGGAAAACATCATGAATTTGGAACAGTTATTAAGGAAGGTAAAAGAAGAAAATGTAAGGTGATGCTGAACAAAGAAAACAAAAATAATAACCATAGAGGATTTACATAAATTCAACCTAGGCAATGAGGAAATTGAAATAGTAAAAGAATTCCCATACGTTGGGTCAAACATCGATCAGGAAGGAGACTGCAGTCAACAAATCAGAAGAAGACTAGGAATGGGAAGGGCATTTATGAAAGAATTAGATAAGATCCCAAAGAGTAAAGATCTACAGCAGAGCACTAAAGTTAGAATTGTCCAAGCCATTGTCTTTTTCATCACCATGTATAGATGCAAGAGCTGGATACAGAAAAAAGCAGATAAGTAGAAAATCAGCTCATTTGAGATGTGGTGCTGGAGAAGAATGCTGAAGATACTGTAGATAGCCAAAAAGACAAACAAATGGGCTCTTGAACAGATCAAGCCTGAAATCTTCCTGGAAGCCAAAATGACCAAACTGAGGCTATCATACTTTGGCCACATCATGAGAAGGCAAGACTCACTAGAAAATACAATGATGCTAGGAAATATGATGTAGAAAGAGAGGAAGATTGCATGCCAGATGGCTAAATTCAATTAGGGAGATCATAGTTCTGAATCTACAAGACCTAAGCAGAGCAGTGGAGGACAATGGTGCTTGGAGATGTCTCTTCCACAGGATTGCCATGAGTTGGGATCAACTCGAATGCAGTTAATAACAACAACAATAACAACAAAAGTGGGAAGATTTAACACTGTTGTTTTAGGGCTAGTCATAATTGTGGCTTTGCTTGACTTAATTTTACAGGGTAATTGGTTTGACTTAGGTTGGATTGCTTTGTGAGAATGATGATGGGTTTTTGTTTTTTTAAAAAAACAATTATTTTCTCCCTAAAATCTGATTGTTTTTAACATTTTATACATTATTCAAATTATGTTTGCTTTGCATAATTTATGCAGTTCTTTATATTTATGAAGGAAGAACAAGAGTCTGCTCAGGATGAGAAAAGCTCATCCTCTGGCTGCTAAAAATACTGCTCAAGGAAGGACTGCACAAGTTGTCACCTTCCAGTTGTTATTGCTTGTCAGGTCCCATCATCCTTCACCATGCTGGCTAGGACTGGTGACTGCTGCAGGCCAACAACACCTGAAGGACCCCATGTTCCCCACCTTTGGTATAAGTGATTGCCCCAGATAGAAATGATTGCCCCATGCCGCCAAACTTCCATCTAGGGGCCATGACATGGAATAAACCAGGCAAGGCCTGTGAAATTGATTCACAGCCACTTCACTCAAAATATTGGCTTGGGTATTATTCTTTAGCTGCTTTCTGAACCTTTAGATAACTGAATATTACAGAGCAGAAATCCTGTTAGTTTCCAGTGATCTGTCTGCCAAAACCAGAACCATCCTAGTACTTGGCAGAAAACAAGTCCTTTTCAGTTCTCTGAAGGAGCTAAAAGCAGACTTTGCTTTGGATACTTATCATTGTTGTTCTGGTTACATGGCAAGTTTTTTTGTCTGTTGAGAGTGGGCAGATGGAGATGAGGGCTTTTCCTTTTGAAGGCTTCAGAACTGAGCCTCTTTATCCATGCCAGGTCTTATCCAGATGAGGAAGGCCCCAAGCACTGGTCCAATTCCCGTTACGAGCATGTCATGAAGCTTCGTCAGGCGGCTTTGCAGTCGGCACGGGACATCTGGGCTGACTACATCCTGGTGAGCAAAAAATTTGTAAGGGAAGCCTGGTGGAAGGGACTAGTATCTTAAGGTTGGATTGCCATCCATCTTACACCTCCTCTTAAGGCATTTCCAATATGCTTTGTTGCAGCCCTGTAGTTTGTATGCCATGGAAATGTGTCCCATGATGCTTACCTGCTCAGCCATAGCTTGATGATGGGGGCTCAAGAGATTAGTGCTAGTTGGACAGTTTTACATCTTGTGGTAGATACAAGAGCTTGGGGAAAGGGAAGCAGAAGTGTGATACGACCTCCTTTAAGATTTAAGTTGATGCTACCTTCCAGCCTCCAAAGACACCCCATCACTAACACTGCCTTACTTTCACCCTTTTCACACTATCCTTAGTGTCCTACTATCACCCTTTTAACACTATTCCTAGGGTCCCATGTGTCTCTATAAACCAGTTTCAATGTTTTACATAGCCTGTTCTCATTTCCTGTTCCTAACAATCAATTTAGAATAAAACAAACAATAAACTTTATTGAGAAATATGTAAAAATAAAATATCTTATGTGTGTTAACTTCATCCTCAGTATAGTTATATTCATCTTAAACCTCTTCTTAAGGCATTTTCCTTTGTATGCTTTGTATCCCATTCCCTTAATCTAGACACGTATCTCTGTGTCAGCTCTTCAGCTATTCCAGCTTTTTTCCTTTCCTCTCACATTAGAACCACCAACCAGAGCAACTATCAAAACTGAACTCTGCTTTTTAAAATCCCTCTCTCACCAGGAGGCCACTGAATACATCTGGGCTGACTTTCTCTCCTGTGTTGTCCATTGCTTAACATCAATCTATCAAGCTACACTTCACCCCCCAAATAGTCAACTTCTAAAGCCACTTTGTCACAAGAAAGTTACCTGACTTTTCTAGGGGTACTGGATTGCAAGGCTGGGGAATGTATGGCCTTCCAGATGTTGAAGTGTGACCTTCCAAGCAATGTTGAATTGTATCTCCATGACCATTCACCATATTGACTGTGTTGCTTCGGGCTGATCAGGGTTTGCCGTCCAATGACATTTGGAGGGTCACATGTTCCCCAGCCCTGCTATACAATATTATACTTACCCTTTCCACCTAATGTGACATAGAACTTATACCTTGTAACGTCCAGATATTACTGGGTGGATGTTCAGACCACTTGTGGCTTTGACTGTGTCAGCTCCAGGTGTCTCTAGTGAAATAGACAAAAGAAATATTGAAATAGGTCAGGTGATTCAACTGAATAAAACCAGAATGAAACTACGGTAATAAAAATAATATTGCCCCTTTTCTCATGGTCTCCTGGCTTGTTGTTCTTTCCCCACCCACATACCGCTTTTCTTTCCCATCTCCATCTTTATGCCAATATTCTATTTATTGAAGTACTGTCAGACTAGCAAAAAAAGGGGAAATATCAGGTGTAAAGTTAAACACATGCATGCATTGTATTTAATTCTAGCCTGTAAGAATTATGTATCTTGGGCCAGTGTAGATGGAGATGGTTATTTTTCCTGGTACCTTATCATCCCTAAACATGACTCCTTCTAATGTTTCACTGTCACTGTAACTAGCCTTCCTTTGAATACAGCTGAAGTATTTTGGCTAGCTCCCTTGTGTTTCAGTTTCCCAGGCAGGAACAGCTGTGGTGGGATGTCAGGGCAAAGTGGGAGCCCAGTTGGAGCAGCTGCACTTGCTGAGAGTTCAGCCTCTCGGCTTGTCCCGCATTGTACTTCCGTTATAGAATTAGCTGCTGGCCTGCAGCCCAGAAATACTTGCAGGGGGATGATTTGTGTATTATCCATATTACAGCTGGCTAGACAGCAGAGCATTGTGCCTTTTCTCCTTGATCATGAAAAATAACAGCACCTGTTAATTGTCAGGTTCATTTTAATCTTAGTAATATCCATGGCTCTTCGACTATAACCTGCAATAATACTATGGGAGGCGGGGGCATGTTTTGGAAGTTGCTCAAGGCTCCAGTTGCAGAATGTAGCCCTGAAATGATTTCTTTCTTTTATCAGTTTTCCTCCAAGGTTCAGCAGGTGTAGGAAAACATGCTCTTGCCTTCTGCTGTTACACTAGAGTCATGCTTATGCACAGAGAATCCCTTGTTCTCTCCTCAGTCACTCCTTAAAGGCCTCTTCCTCATATAACATTTTCTGAAGGCTTTCCTTTCTTGGTCTTCTTTGTTTAATAATCCCCTTCTCCTCCAATAGCCTGGCCTGCACTATTTTTAAAAGAAAGAATTTATTTCAGTGGATGGTTTTCTTTTTTAGTTTTTTAAGAAAAATTATAGACAAACCAAAATGAAGAAGTTTGCAGTGCAGGTGAAAATGAATCTTACCTATTGCAATATGGGAAGTGATAAGCTGTGCATTATTTATATTCATTTATTTGTCCTATTTGCAGCCTGCATTGTGTCCACTGAGCTAAGGCGATGTACCTAAACTATATCTCCTCCTCTCCACTTTACCTGATAATAATCCTGTGAAGTAAGTCCTGCCACCAAAGGGTGCTCAACAATGGCACCTTTTCATCCTGGAGAGAAGTGGCCAGTGGGGTCCCACAGGGTTCTGTCCTGGGCCCAGTGCTATTCAACATCTTTATCAGTGACCTGGATGACAGAATTGGGAGCATACTTATCAAATTTGCAGATGAGACCAAATTAGGAGGCATAGCTAATACCCCTGAGGATAGGATCAAAATTCAAAACGACCAGAATAGACTTGAAAGCTGGGCCAAAGCTAACAAAATGAAATTCAACACGGAGAAATGTAAGGTATTGCACTTAAGGCAGAAAAATAAAATGCACAGATATAGCACGGAGGATGCCTGGCTGAATGAGACTACATGTGAAAGGGATCTAGAAGTCCAAGTAGACCACAAGTTGAACATGAGTGAACAGTGTGATGCGGCAGCTAACAAGGCCAATGGAATTTTAGGCTGCATCAATAAAAGTATAGTGTCTAGATCAAGAGAAGTAATAGTGCCACTGTATTCCGCTTTGGTCAGGCCCCACCTGGAATATTGTGTCCAGTTCTGGGCACCACAATTCAAAAAGGAAATTGAGAAACTGGAGTGTGTCCAAAGGAGGGCAACTAAAATGGTGAAGGGTCTGGAAACCATGCCCTATGAGGAATGACTTAGGGAGCTGGGGATGTTTAGCTTGGAGGAAAAAAAAATTGAGAGGTGTTATGATAGCCCTGTTTAAATATTTGAAGGGATGTCATATTGAGGAGGGAGCTAGCTTGTTTTCTGCTGTTCCAGAGAACAGGACCCGGAACAGTGGATGCAAGCTACAGGAAAAGAGATTCCACCTCAACATTAGAAGGAACTTCCTGACAGTAAGGGTTGTTGGACGGTGGAACAGACTCCCTCGGAGTGAGGTGGAGTCTCCTTCCTTGGAAGTCTTTAAGCAGAGGCTGGATGGCCATCTGTCAGGGATGCTTTGATTTGGATTTCCTGCATGGCAGGGGGTTGGACTGGATGGCATTGTGGTGTCCCAACTCTATGATTCTATGATCACCGAAGTCTAGAAACAATACTAACTTCACAGGAGAACAGCATTTAAATTCAAATTAGTTACCACCACCATCATCATTCAGCCTGGCCAAGTCTCCCCAAGAACCCAAAATAGACAGAAGTTTAGCAAGATCAGCTACCACACTGTCAAAAGTGGCCCTTGTACATAGCAAATATCCGAGCATATGAAACAAAACCCTGCAGGAAGCTTAACATACAGATAGTAACAGTCTGTTATGCTAGCATAAGGCAGTCCCTAGAGCAAGGTGTAGTAGCAGCAAAAGGATGGCAGCAAAACCTCCACCTCCATCAGGAAGGAAAGCTGCTATGCCCATTTGTGAGCAGGTAGGCCATTTTTTCTCTTCTGGTAGAAGTGGCTTCCACTGCCATGCTACCTGCCCCCACTGGTCACTGGAGCATCCGTTTTACCTCTGCTGCCACCCTACTGCCTACAATGGCATTGTTATTCTGCCCAATATAATTGTGGTCAATGCATACAGCTTCCCTTAGAAAAACAGATGTGTATGCTACAAATGATGTTAGTGGGTGTGGGTGCACAAGCCTTTCCTTCTCAGAACAGCTGGCTAAGTTGTTCTCCTTGCTCAATTTTTTTCTCTCTGTCCCTGATGCCACAACTGCCAATCTCTTCCTCTCCTTTCACACTCATCTATTCTTTCTGAAGCATGTGTTTCTAGTAAGCGGATCTTGGAGATGCCTCTGTTATGTAGGGAACCCGCAAGGAAAGAGTTAACCTTGTGGCCATCAGTTTCTGATCTTTGCAACTAGGATAGTTGTATTCTGGAACTTGAGGATGTGTAACATTTAAATTGGAACATCTGCTGTAGATTTAAACATTATACTTTCTCTCTCTCTCTCTCTCCCTTTCTTTCTTGATTCAACACACGCCTCCATAGTTTGTGGATTCAGATAATCTTCTGACAAACCCTGACACCTTGGGCCTTTTGATAGCTGAGAACAAGACTGTGGTGGCCCCCATGCTGGACTCACGGGCAGCCTATTCAAACTTTTGGTGCGGGATGACCTCACAGGTATGCAGATAACAGATTCTCTGGCTTACCTACATTACACACTTCTTTGGGTTCATGACAGTTGAGGCCCCAGCCAGTGGAATATGAAACACTTCTGTGGTTTGTGTGTGTTGGGGACAGGAATCCAGGACTGAGGCCTGGCACAGCTTTCCCTGTTTTAGTACTCTCAAGAGGCATTTGACTACAGTCCCCATGCAGAGTTTAGAATATGACCAGGAAATGACCTGTTCATGCTGAAGGAGGCAATTCTGTTCTCCATCCCCAGATCCAGGACCAAAGAGCAAATCAAGCATAGATTCTGCAACTTGAGTGAGTCCACTTAACAATTGATCAACATTGGTGGCCATGAAGTTCTTGGCCACATCCAACAAGATGGTCTCCATTTGAATCTTGAAGTCACCTAGGATAATGGGCCATGTGGATTGAAGTTCCACCTCAGAGCCTGTGTCCAAGATCATGCATGATTGAGCATAGAGTAAGAGTTCCACATGTGTCACCACTGCATTAGCTCCCTCACGGCCATTCAACTGCCGGTGGAGAGTGGAGAGAGGTGGGTCAGAGAAGCATTTGGCTATGTTCCTATGGCCAGGTGCAGACTTGGGACAACTTTTGCCATGATCCGGTGGACCCTTCAGTGGTCTCATCAGATGGTGTAATCAATCTGTAATGAGGATGTACTCAGATGCTTCTCTGGTCCATCCTTTTGCACTCCACCAGCAATGGCCATATGATAGGGGACTTCAGTGCCCCTGTGGTGAGCCCTGGGAGGGGGTGGTTTTTGGTTGTTGCAGAGGGACAAAGAGAATGCTCAATTCCACAATGACCATGCAAACGTAAGGTGGACTTAAGCTTGCATATGCAACTAACAGGATGCCAATTTATGTCTGTCAGCTCAGGTGGCGAGTGGCAGTAGGATGGTAGGATCCTTCTTATCTCCAAACCGGCTAGGTAAAATAGCTGTGAAGGTGATGGTGCCATAATAGCAGCAGCTGCCCTTCCTTGTCTGTTAGTTCTGTGTTGTTGTATCACATTTTTCTAACACAATTGTGTCGGAAAACCCCACCACTTCTCTCCATCTAAATCTTGGGGATAAATGTTAGGTCACTATACTGGCCCAGAATGGAGTCCTGAATTATAGCAGGTTTTCTTTTCTCTGACCAGTCATTAGCATACCAACTGTTAAAAGCTAATGAGAAATCAGTGTGGTAGAAATTTTAACTGAGTCGAAAAACAGACAAAAGGGTAAGGTTTATTTGTTTATCACCTATACTCTGTCATTTCCTCATCTGTTTTATCAGATGCCCACTGCCATATTCCTTCTTTTCCCCACGTGTTCCACGTGGCAAGCTCATGGGTTGCTTATGGTGAGCCTCTGCTTATCGTTCATACATAACATTAACGTGGTTGTTCTGGCTCACCACCTGCTTCTCTTCAAAGTTAAGCACCTCTGAAATTTACCTTCCTTAGGGCTATTACAAGCGCACGCCTGCTTACATCCCTATCAGGAAACGTGACCGCAAGGGTTGCTTCACTGTTCCCATGGTGCACTCCACTTTCCTCATCAACCTGCAGAAAGAGGCCAGCCAGAACCTGGTTTTCTACCCACCCCACCCAGATTACACTTGGGCATTTGATGACATCATTGTCTTTGCCTTTGCCTGCAGGCAGGCTGGTGAGTTGGAATTGGTACCTTCTATTACTAGGAAGGACAGCAATCTGACTTGTATGTCTGCTGAACAATTGCCTTCTTGTTCAGCCAACCCAGAGATACTTATTCGTGGGGACAACTAAAACATAAATTGTGATAACTTTGGTTTGTAGGGCTGCCTTGTAGACCGTGTTGGTGGCATCTTCTTGTTTTGGTCGCCTGTTGCCTGCCCTAAGTCCCCTGTGGGTGCTGTGTAAAGCTGAAGGAAAGCAGCTCCCATGCTGCTCCCATGTAGTAAACAGCAGCACTATGCCAGCTGTGCACTTTTACTCTTCTGATCTTAGATTTGAAAGCAGGAGCAGGCAGTACGTGGCCCTCTTTGTGTTTTTGGATTGAAGCTTCCATCTTCCGTAGCCAGCATAGCCTCTGGATATCATGGCTATTCATTGGCATCTGAGGGACTAACAGTTAGCCTCCCTGGTCCTGAGGTTTAACACAGGTTGGGGTACGTTAGGCCATGAAGCTCAGTCTGGACTTTAGGGGTCCAACCCTAGCCATACTCCCTTCCCTCTAATACCATCGGGTGGTTTCCCAGCATTTGTTGGTACTTTCTAAAAGGATGGGATGCCTTTCTTAAGGCTTAATATAGTTACAGGAGCTTTTAACTAAAAGATTGATGGACTTCTGAGGCCCATCCTTTTTCCTTTGGCCCGGCCCATCTCTGGAATGCAGTGTGTTCAGAACTTCTCTGAAATAGAGTTTGGCTCTCAGGCTGAAAGATGTTCCCCACTTTTGGCTCAAGTGGAATCTGCAAAGCAGATTTTCATAGCTGATACTGCATAGTTATTCTTTTCCTTTTGAAACTTGTAATATTTTATTTTAGTTTTTTTGGCCATGGGTAAAGCAGTGAGGCTGAAGCCCAACCATAACAACTGAAAATCTGATGCAGTCAGTCACCTTTCCTGCTTATGTGAATTAAGATGACAAGCATAGTTTTGCAGAGATAAGATTTAAACATTTTCTTTAAAAAAAAAAAAGAAAGCTGGGATTGTCAGGAAAGTGACCTTCACCCATTCTCACCTGCTGAGTTGTACACTGTATGCAGCCATAAGAATCCAGGTTATGTTGACTGAATTGGTCAACATCATGCCTAAATCTGTGAACAGTATATTGGATCATCATGTGGACAGCCAGCTGTGGTGCAGAAACCTTTGATCAATAATTTGCCATTCATTCACATAGAGATGAAACATTATGTTGCCTAAAGGCAAGCATCAGAGACAGGGGGTCTTTAGCTATCCAACTTCCCCATGCTCTTGTGTGCTCATTTTCCACTTTCCTGTCCCATTTGTTTAGAAGTCCAGATGTATGTGTGCAACAAAGAGGTGTATGGCTTCCTACCTGTGCCTCTGCGGTCCCACAGCACCCTGCGTGACGAAGTGGAGAGCTTCATGCACGTGCAGCTGGAGGTCATGGGTGAGCACTCAGTGTGATGCTTGGTCTTTCACCTGTTTAAAACTGGAGGGGGAATTCATAGCAGAGAGACCATTCATACTAAAAAACCCAAATTCTTCTTTGACCATCAGCTATGTAAATGAAGGTGGACCACTGGAAATGAGCACCGAGCTTCATGTAGAAAGTGAGGTAACCGAGTGTTAGCTCAATAAAAATTTGGCATCTCTACCTCAGGTTGTGTACCAGTGAAAGCAAAATTAGGTGGTATGAAGTTGTTAACTACTGTCAAGTCAACTTTGACTTAATGGTGACTATGGATGGGGCATCTCCAAGTCACCCTGTTATCAACAGCCCTGCTTAGGTCTTGCAGATTCAGGACTCTGGTCAATGTGTTTGTTGACTAGGAATCTGACTCTTTTTAAGCCAGCTTCTGATTTTTCTGTACTATGTGACTGATGAAGGTACCATAAAGGTCTCCTTCCCCTTACATTCACATCATATAATAGCTAAATAGAATCGTCGGGTTCAGAGGCAATTGGACAGCAGTTGCCAATTGGGAAAATGGAGGAAGTGGTCGACAATTGGGGAGGCCTGCTGTTTCCCCACTTGCCCTCGTGGCTTCCCAGAGGGCTCTGGATAGCTGTGATTGAAAACAGGTTGCTGAAGTCCTGGATTAAGTGACCTCCAGTCTGATTCAGTAGAGCTGTTGGTATGTGTTCCCCCTCTGACATAGATTCATTGTGCTCCCTTGAGCAGAACTTTTTTTCTACCTCAGTTCCTTGTACAGGACCTGCCTCTGAGGCGTTGCTGTGGAAAGGATACATTGCAAGGTACACACTACACTATAACATTGTACAAATTTAGGCTTCATTCCTGCACGCTTCAGCCTAGCAGGGCCTATTTCTGGCCAGGAAAGCTATGTAAATGTGCCACTGAATTCAGAAGAGCAAGCAGCTTTGCAAATATGACCAGATCTTTGCTGACTACAGCCTTCAGGTTTTTTCAATTCAGGGGAATGTGGTGGTTCTCCTCATGCTGAATTTTTTTAGCACAAGGCATCTAGTATCAAAAGGAGCTTGTGTGGCAACTTACTATCCCTTGCCTTCTGAAGGAGCTTGCTGGACTCTTTCCCTTGGAATTGCTGCACAGACACTCTTTGTCCACCCTGCAGCTGCACAAAGGTCCTTTTACAAACATCCAGCTGGCCTTAAAGGGGAGTTGGTGCCCAAAGGTTCTGTAGCCTGGCTTGTTTTGCAATCTGAAGGATGTACTCTGTGTGTCAGGAAAAATTGCTGCATTCTACTGGTATTTTTCCTTTTTTGTTTTTGTTTGTTTGTTTGTTTTAAAGAAGTTTGTTTGTTGTTTTAAATAAGTATTTAAAGAATATTTATAAGTGATAGGTTGATTTTTAACAGAATTCCCTTTAGGTGAGCAGTTTCTGGGATTGTACAATTCTATTTGATTGTATAGCCCATGAAAACCATAGACCATTCTTAAAGAAATTGGCATGCCGCAACATTTGCCCATCCTGATGCATAACCTGTACTCACGATAAGAGGCTGCTGTTAGGACAGAATATGAAGAAACAGAATGGTTTCCAATTGACAAGAGAGTTGGGCAAGGCTGCATTTTATTACCCTATCTGTTTAATTTGCATGCTGAACATATCATATGCAAAGCAGGATTAGATTTGGAGGAAGAAGGTGTTAAAATTGGACAAGTAACACTAACAGTTTAAGATATGAGATGATACTATAATACTAGCAGAAAATAACAAAAACTTGGAACAGTTACTGAAGAAAGTCTAAGAAGAAAATGAAAAGATAGGTTTACAATGGTTAAGAAAACAAAATGTTAGAAAAACAAAAATAATGACCATGGATGATTTACTTAACTTTGAAATACACAATGAAGATATTGAAATAGTTGAAGATTTTCCATATCTTGGTGCATTCATTAATCAAAATGGAGACTGCAGTCAAGAAATCAGATTATGACTTAGAATGACATCTATGAAGAAATTAGACAAGATCCTGAAGTATAAAGATATATCATCAAATATTAAAGTTACGATTGCCCATCCCATTGTATTTCTCTATATGGTTGTGAAAACTGGAGAATGGGGAAAGCTGATAGGAAGGAAATCAACACATTTGAAATGTGGTGCTGGGGAAGAGTTTGGTGGATACAGTGGAGTACTAAAAAGACAAATCAAAGTGTCCTAGAGCAAATGAAACCTGAACTCTTCCTAGAAGCCAAGATGACTAAACTGAGGTTGTCATACTTCAGATATACAGTACGAGAAACCGTGATTCACTAGAAAAGACAATAATGCTTTGTAAAGTAGTGTATATACTTGTGTGTAAGTCTAAAAATTTATGCTCAAAATCCCAGGATGACTTATTTATGAGTCAGTATGGTAATGTGATAGCAGCTCTTTCAGATTTCCCCATGCGGTTGGGAGAGAGTTTCTTTTTCTCTTGAGCCAAGCAGAAAGAGTCCTGGGTGGTTGATTGCTATTAAACAAACAGAATCTCTCTCCCATCTGCACTGACTGCTGCTGTCTGGGGAGTCAAGGATGAAACCAAAGTTGAAATGCTGAAGCAAAAAGTTTCAGTTAGAGTCCCCCTCGATTTATCCATGGGTTGTGTCAAAATCCCTAATTTTGGCCGCAAAACCTGCCCTTATACATGAGGTCAACTTATAGTTGAGTACATACAGTAAATTGAACAGGAAAAGAGGAAAATCACATCCCACATGGATAAACTAAATCAAGGAAGCCACAGCCCTGGGTCTTCAAGACCTAAGCAGAGCTGTTAGTGATCGTGTGACTTGGAAGTCTGTCATTGATAAGGGTCACCATAGGTCAAAGTTAAGCTGATGGCAGTTAACAACACCCAACACAGTTGCCTCATGGAACTGTGTCACTTCAGAATGCATTTTAGGTTGAAAACTTCTGCACCAAAAGAATACATTTATACCTCTCAGGCTCCCCCCCCCCTCCGCCCATATCCACTGGTAGAGTGTCCCATTTGTTTGGTTTCAGGTATTTTGCGAACTCAAATTTGTGCACAACTTGCTGTGGCATGATTGGCTTTTGTTTTGTTTTTAAATTTCATCCTCCCTGAGTAACACTTGGTTGGACTGTTGGTTCTCTCTCTTTTTCTCTTTCTCTCTCTCTCTCTCTCTTTTGACTGACAGAACACATTGGTTTTTGGGGAAATGGCAACACATAGTATCTTGAAGGCAAGTGTTGTGTACCTTCAAATTGCTTCTGATGTATGGCAATCTTAAGGTGCACCTTCAACAAGGTTTTCTTGGCAAGATTTGTTCAGAGGGTTTTTTGTCATTATCTTCCTCTGAGACTGAGAGAGAGAGAATGTGACTTGCCCAGTCACCCACTGATTTTCCATGGCTGAGTGGGAATTCAAATCTTGGCTTCCCGGAATCCTACTTCAGTACTAGCCACTGCATCCTGCTGGCTAAAGGCAAGCTAGCTAAAGGCAATCTCTGAAAGAGATTGCAAGATGGAAGCATAGCTTCATTAAGTTGGTGCCCTCCACATGCTTGGAACTCCATCATCCCATTGTGCTACAGGGAGTTGTGTCCAACACACCTGGAAGGTGTGAAGTTGGGGAGACTGGTGTAGAGGTACCCTTCTATTAATCCCCACCAATCCCTCAACTGTTTCTTCAGACATCTTTCTGTGGGAGGGTGGGATAGAAATCTTCCATGCAGACATTGAATTCCGGGATACCATTGTGCTTTCATGCAAATGAAGGATCTTAGATTAGTTGTAAGACAGGATTTCATTTGCCCAGACTTGAATAAAAGCCATTTCATCCCTCGTGAGGAATATAGCTGTAACGCATGAGAGAGCCTTGCAGTAAAATTTAATAAATGCTTCTGTCACATAGACATTCATGGTTTTGTTTTAAATGGAAACACTAAATTTGAGGCAAGGTAGCATTTGACAATACATTCCTAAAATCTTTATCTCTAGTTTGGTTCTTTGCTTCTTACGAGCTAATATTTTTGGTATGGCACACCTTCTGTTTTGTGAAACTAATGAGCCTCACAAATGAGTGCATTAAAGTTTCTAGTCCATATTTTGAGTCAGCCTGGAGTAGAGAGAGACCCAGGTTCAAATGTCAGTTCACACACAAATCTCAATAAGACACTGTTGGCCAAGCCTTGGGTAAAACCCATAATTAAGTAAATTTTAAAATATATTAATCTCCCCCCACCCTATTCACCTGTTTAAGTTGTTTGAGTCCAGGAAAAGGGTCAATGTGGAAATTAAAAGTACAGTTTGCTAAGGGAAAATTCCCACTATTAAAAGCCATCTTGGTATACATAAAGGTTCACTTGATGCAATTGTCATTTGTACGGACAGATTTACTGTATGTTTGTTTCTACTCACATTGGCAGTAGGCTAGGAATGTAGGATATAAAATGCATCTATTCTTCACAAAAAAAAAAAAAATCCTGGAAGAAGTTTTTACTTCAGGAACTTAAAAAAAAGGTGGAGAGGTTATATGTCTCATCAACTGACTCCATATTGTTTTTCTACAGTTAAGAACCCTCCAGTGGAACCTTCCCGATATCTGTCTGTCCCTCCCAAAGTCCCAGATAAGATGGGTTTTGATGAGGTGAGAACAACTGGGATAAATTCTGTAAAGCAGTAAAAATATGCCAATTTGTTTTACTTACATAATTTAGTTCACCAGATTATCTTGGATTAAAACGCTGAATTTTGATTCAGTATGGTTGTTAGGATTGTTATAGTGGTCCAGTTAATCTTCCTTCTTGTACAGTGGTGGAATGCTTTTTTGTTGTTGTTGGATGAGGTTGTGAGGCTGACTGTGTTTTGTAGTTCTGAAAGTGAAGGCTTAGGTTTCCCCAGTTTTCTGGCACAGAGTCCATGCCTTATGTGGTTCTGGTACCGCAGATGAATGTGCAGATGCATCTCTTAGCATTGGGAGCCATGGGGAAATAGCTGCATGTGGGACCCAGTCTACCTATGCTGTAGAATGAACTGGTCAAGTCTTGAACCAGAGGAGTCAACTTTACATTGGAAGGGTCTCCACATAAAGTCCAAATTCTGCTAGTTTTCTACTTCCAGAGGCTTTTAAAAAAGTATTTAGAAACAGCATCTCCATTTCCAGTCTGAAGTGACAAAGGCCCAGTACACACGGACAGGAAGCGGCATGGCAGCACCGATTCTAGGGTTCCAGAGCACGCAGCAACCGCACGCTCCAGAATCCTAGAACGTGTCACCGCCGCCATCATGCTGGCCTCCCGGCCACACAGGGGCCGGCATGATGGCGTATGTGGCGTGCAGCATCCACAAGTCGTACACAGGAAGCGGCATCATAGGGCTGCATCACAGCCCTTATGATGCTGCAAGGAAGAAGCTGCTCTAGGCACTTTCTTTCTGGCTGAGTATTGTTCCCGCGTGGTTTAGCTGCTCCAGGAATGATATGCAACAAAGAGGGGCAGCATTTCGCCACCTGTATGTACAGCCCCAATGAGTCCTTTCTGAGACATAGCTGTATTAGTCTCAGTTAGGAATATTAGTATGCAAAGGGATCTTGGAATCCTTTTGAAACTAACTTGAATACCCATGGAAATGCAAAACTTGTGGGTATTGTGATGAGGCAAAAAATCCAATTTTAATTATGCTTATTGAGGGATAAAGGAAGAAGGAAAAGATGTTGCCTAAGGCCAGGGTGGGTGGATGGCCACACTGCACATTATTATAACACTGATTAACATCCTAGCCTTATGAAGATGCTCTTGGCCAGTTTCTCATACCTCCTCTCTGGTTCCCAGCCTGCAGACACCACATTCCAAAATTACCTTCATCATTCATATGGCCATCCACTACCCTGGTCTTAGGCAATATTTTTCCTTTGCCTTTGTCACTCAATGGCCATAGTTAAAACTGAACTCACCACCTCACCATACCCACAAGTTTTGCATTTCCATGGGTATTCATTCTTACATTCTCATTATAAAGGTCCTTCCTGGGCACCAGTTCACTCCATGCTTCAGAGGAAGTAGACGAAATCTACAAAAGCTTATGCTACAACTTCTTTTGCACAGTTAATCTCAAAGGTGCTACAGAGGTGGAATGCAGTACGTGCACCTCAGTCATACTAAATTCCTTTCTATCATCTTGAGATTCCTATTACCTCATCCTGTTACCAAACATTGATAAGGCTTGTCAGATTGCCTTAATTCCACCTTTGTCTTTGTGACACTTAATGGCCTTTTCTTGTGACTGCCATGTCTTTCGCTTCTTTATAGGTCTTCATGATTAATCTGAAGCGACGGACAGACCGCCGAGAGCGAATGCTACAGACCTTGTATGAACAGGAAATTGACTGCAAAATCATTGAGGCTGTGGATGGGAAGTGAGTGTCATGGAGGTGACAATCATGTCCCTTGGAGGACCACAGTGCTTTTGAGAGCCTTTGCCCTCAGAGGTGGAATGCAGTGCATGCACCTCAGTCATGCTGATAGGCAATATAAGCTGTGCTTGTGGGCAGGTTTTTATGTAATTGGAAAGTTGGACTTACCTTGAGAAGGTAGGGCTAGACATTTCATAACGGGGTGGAAGGAAGAGGGAAAGAGACTCACACATCACAGGACCTGTTGAGATCCTCTGTGTCTAGTGGTCATCAAGACTGGATGCCTCAGAAAATGTGCAGTCTCCCTCACTTCACAGTGCATCCACCATTATCAGCAGTCCTTCTGGAGTGGCAGGAGATGGCAGGTGAATTTGTTTCTTATGAGCTCCCGAGGAGAGTGAAAACTCCCTCTCAACCAAAGCAGTCCTCATCCTAATCCAGAGACCGAGCTGGGCTGTCTTCTTCTGAAAGCATAAAAGAAGCCATCTCAAAAGAAAAGGCAGTTGTACTCAAAAGAGTTCAAAAATATTTAAAGGAACACAGAGACAGACTTGTCCTCAGTTGTGTAGTTGACAAACTGGTGAAAGAAAGCAGAAACAACAGGTGAAGCAACCTGTATTGGACAAAATCTGGTTCATGTAAAAACATGCAAGCTTTCAGTTGTTCAGGAATGTGATCCAAGGTCTAGCTGCCTTTCTCTACTGCCCAGCAGAAACATCTGTGTGCTGGCTAAACACACCTGAAGCAATTCAAGTTAGTGCAGGGAGAAAGCTTGGTTTTCCTCTTTTTATACTGTTGGTCAGTCTAGGCTGCCCAAACATATGTTGGATAGAATCAGGAATTGAACTGGATTGTGTCTGCCCCCCTCCCCCAGACGGTATGCCTTGCTCTGGCTGTCATCTTTCACTCCTTCACTCCTTCTCTTTGTCCTCAGAGCAATGAACAGCAGCCAGGTAGAAGCCATGGGCATCAAGATGTTGCCAGGTTACAAGGATCCATATCATGGGCGTCCACTCACCAAGGGGGAATTGGGTTGTTTCCTCAGCCATTATAAAGTTTGGCAAGAGGTAAGTGCGGCTCATCATGTAAAATAGAGTTGGAGAACCTTTGGCCCTCCAGGTGTTTAGGACTATGAATTTCATAATCCTTTACTATTTACCATGCTGAATTGGGTGGTGGATTTTCAGCCAAAACATTTGGAGAGGAAACAAAAGAAAACTATCTTTTCATATGAAAATCTACAAATAATTTGAAATAGACTTGTGTGTAGAATTTCGGATTTGCACACACACAGTTAAAACAGAATCCTGCTTTATAAAAATCTAGAAATCTTGTGGTTCATAGGGTTGTTTCATCTGGCTACAAAAAATGTTTATAATTCGGATGGTTATACTTGCAAGTGAGTAGCCAATGTCTGATGAAATCCCAGAAGCTTTGGATGATAAATGTTTATACAGTATATGTTTGAGTAAGGGAGGGAGTTTTCTGTACTATGCCTAGAGATGGGAAGGCCTGAAAAAATTTGGAAAAAAACATTTTTCCCCATTTTTTCCCTGAAGCCTTTTTTGTTTTGTTCCAAAAATTGGAAAAAATTGAATAAAGGAAGAAAACCAATTATAGAATGTTTTATTTTAGCATGATGAATAAAATCTTTAAGACAAAGTGTTCATATATTCTCCAAATCATTTCTAAAAACTACGTACAGTATCAGATTATTCTAATTTCTGTGCACTGAATGAGGACAAGCAAGTCCTAGGTTACAAATTGAACTCTCCAATGCAAGAGTAAAATGTATTTCTTCCTTTGGGGGCACTGAAAGAATCTGGTCTATGTCTGGATCTGGAAACACTCACACTAAATCAAGAAATAAACTCACATGTGAAAGGGTAGAGAAGCATCTTTTAATCCGGGTAAAAGTCCGTGACAACTGTGATGATGACAAACATAACAGAGCAGAAGCAGAGATGGAAACTGGTACTGATAACCAGGACTACATCCACACTGCAGTTTGACACCACTTTAACTGCCATGGCACACTGCTATGGGATTCCGGGATTGGTATTTAGCCTTCTGTGTCAAAGAATTCTGGTGCCTAACAAACTACAGTTCCCAGGATTCCCTAGCATTGGACCATGACAGTTAAACTGGTGTCAAACTGGAATATTTCTGTAGTGCGGATACAGCCCGCAGCTTGTAAAATCAATCTGATTAAATTGCATACCTATTAATTGAATCTTAGTCCCTCCTCCCTTATACACACACACACACACACACACCTTCTGTTTAAGGGAATGTCTATTAGATACTGTTGAGAGGATGTGTGTGTGTGTGTGTGTATTTGTTATTAATGTTGATGATTTCTTCTGAGTTTGTTTGTTTGTTTGTTTTGCCTGCTCCACATAAACTAGCAAAGCCAAAGTTCAGGAGATTATTACTCCATTTGTTACAAATAATTTTTTTAAAAAATAAAAGTAAATTCTGTTTGTAATAATTGTTTGAATACACTGTATTTTAATATACTAATTATGATAATTTTATGCCAAATCAAATTGTACATAGTCATATTTTATGTTCCTAAAGTAACAGAGAGGCTTACAATCTGTAAAAAGTATTAATGTTACATTTTTCAGTTTTTCCAAAAATTTCAATTTTCCCATAAAAATCTGGGGAAAAAACCCAGTTTTTTTCAGTGGCTTCAAAATTTCCAGAAATTGTACATCTCTCCCCATGCTTCACTTGCTGTGATGGAATAAATTATGCAAATAAAGATCACGTGCAAGTATGTTTAACTAGGGCTACATCTACACTGCAGAATTAATGCAGTTTGATACACTTTAACTGCCATGGCTCAATGCAATAGAATTCTGGGATTTTTAGTTTTGTGAGCCTTCTCTGTCAGAGAGCTCTAGTGCCTCAGCAAACTACAATTCACAGGATTCCATTGGATGGAGCCAGGACAGTTAAAGTGGTGTCAAACTGCATTAATTCTGCAGTGTGTGGCAGCCTGAAAAGCTTTTTATGTTGCAGAATATGGTTTAATGAGGGTCAGAATTTTGATGCATAGATTTTAAAAAGATGTGCTCTGATCTACTGAGTTCATGAGTATCATTTCTCTACATAACTAGGCTGTTCATAAGAGATCTGAGAGAGAGGCAGGGCAGGCAGGGGTTGCAAAGCATAGATCACTTGGATCTTGCTTTAGGTTGAGCTTTGCAAGTGTCTGAAACATTTAGATAATTAGGGTCTCATTTTGTTCCTGAGATGGATGAAAACTGTTCAGTATAAGTAGTAGTTGCCTTGTTCCAAAAAGGCTGAACCAGTATTCATTTTTGGATCAGTATCTGTCAATACACAAGCATGAAAGCTTTAGTGCTACACATAATTCCTTGATTCTAGAGCTGCCCTGCTGTACTGGCACTAGTAGGATGTTGGCTTTATTTTGGCCTGAGAGCCAGACTTAGTGACTCACCTGGAGTCTATCAAAATGGCATTAATGCAAAAGAGTGACTACCATCAGAATTTTCTTGCATTTATTAACTAGTGCTGCCACCTATTGGATATGCCAAATTATTCCATGAGCCACAAGTTGGAAACATCCTTCAGGATTTGAAGATACTGCTTAAATACCATAAAGGCATCACATCCTGTCTGATCTTGGAAGCTAAGCTAACCAGTACTTGGACTGGAGACTCCCAATGAATTCTAGATGGAGAAGAAAGGAGAGAAACCAAATTGAATGGGAGAGTGAAAAACATGCATTCCACAGGTGAAAGGGGATTAGCCTGCAGGATCTCCAATGCATTGTTTACTCTAGCATTCTCAACCCCAGCTCCTTTGTCCAGGGCCCCTCTCACTTCCCCCTAAGTATATCTCATCCAATCTAGGTGGGTCTTCCAGGCAACTCCTGGTGCTAGTGCCTATGTGCAGGAATCTTGGTTGGCAATGCCTGCATGAGGGCATCAACAGCAGGGTCATGGAAGGGTTGCCTAGCCTGTGTACTTTATCACAATTTTAATATAAATATGAGGGGTGAATCGGGGCCAAAGCTTGGGGTAACAATTGTCCATCATTCATGTTGAGTCTGTATATAGGATTTGATTATCATAACGTTTTCCCTCCTTAGAGATTTTCAGTACTTGTTCCTTGCAACTTGAGAATATTTAAAAATTATTGCTATTAATTAATTAGCATAATATTTTGATTATGCTAATATTCAATAAAAATGAGAGTGAATGAATTTATTATTCACTTGTCTCTTTTAATCCCATAGAGTGGAACTGTGGGTTTGTGTGTTTGCATAGCTGCCATGTTGCAGCAATTTCGCTTACTTAATAGATTTGCTTTCTTATCTTTTTGTGATGTATTACGTGTTTCAATCCTGTTGTGTGACTTTTCATCTGTGTGCTTATATTTGTATCATACAGTCAGCCCACGACCTTTTGTTTCTCATACAGTAAACTTTGCTGAATTAATAATAATATAATAATAATAAATTGTTCATTTATTAACCGCTTTTCCAACTATCAAAGCAGTGTACAGAAATTGTTAAAAACAGACAATAAGAACAGTAAAAACCACATCTTAAAAGTTTCATTTTCCTATCCAGTAAACTTTTCCTTGACACCATTTGCCAGCTCCTGGTTAAGCATTTCTTTGGAGATTCACTGTAGTGTTCTTACCAAAAAAGTTTATTTGAACACTAAGTACTTAATTCTAGAAATTAGCAATTAAATTATTTGTATTGTACCTATAATTTTATTTCTGTTTTGTTTATCTACCCATCCGATTTTTTCACAATGAATAATTGAACATTTTTAACTGATTTGTCACATTAGACATCTATATTGGTTGGACCAAGTGACCTACAAATCTTTCATTCATTTCCCACCAGTGACAGAATGAAGGATGTGACCATTTGCACCTTATTTATTGGATTGTATGGACACTGAATTTTAATTTTGGTTTAGTATTGAAGTACACATGATCCTGGTTGGGAACTGAGGAGTTATGGAAGCCAGTTTCTGTTAACATAAGTTGAAGCAGAAAAGTGGAGAGGAAGGCATTAAAATGCAGACATAATCCTCCTGATTGTGCCATGTAATATCATCTATAAAAACAGGAATGAGGAATAAGGGGAAGGTAGAAGAAAAGCTGATGCGATTCATCCACTAGGCTCCTTGGTGAAAGGTCATAATGTAAGTTTCTGTTAAGCAGTTAATAAAATAAAACAAAACAAGAGGGCCATTATTTGTTTTGCTTTTGTTTTTAATGCTAGATTCTTGAAAGAAGCTTGGAAAAGTCAGTGGTGTTTGAGGATGACCTCCGTTTTGAAATCTTCTTCAAACGCCGCATTATGAACCTCATCTATGAGTTGGAAGAGGAAGGCCTGGACTGGGATTTGATGTGAGTAAGCAGGGTGGGAGTTATTGTCATTATAACCATCTGGGAAGTCTTGACACAAGCATCTCCCAGTGGGAGATACAATTTGTTTTGGGGTTTCCTCAAAAAGCAATAAATCATACATGCTTACACAGTGGCAGGAAGAATAACTTAGATGCTGAAAAAGGGATGTGGGGAAAACTGTAGCTGTCTGGTCTTCTTTTAAGTTGTCAGAATATGCCTAACCTATGTTGTCCTGCAGATACTGTAGAAATGACTAGCAGGTAGAGAATCGAACAAGTCCACTAGTCATGCAGACTTATCAGTTCCACTCAGTTGTTAAGCCAGAGGTAGGCAATTCCCAGGGTTGGGGCATCATCCTGTCCCTCGATTGTGAGAAGGCCATATAGTTATTACCTTTTGGATCTCCACCCCAATCTCCAACAGATGTTTTCTTAGCCTAAAATGTCCAGTCCAATTTCATCCCACAAAGTGTCCATGAATCTTGATTGCTGTTGTATTCAATTTTTAGTGCATGTGTAAGTAGGTCTTTGCCTCCTAGGCAGAGAGAGACCCAGGACGGAGCCAGCCTAGCCTCCCTTGGTTCTGCACACTGGGATAGTCTAATATCATTTCTTACAAAGAAATCTATAAAATTTACTAGTCCCCCACCCCCAAATAAAACATTACGGCTTGATAGGCTTATGTAAATTCATATGTGACCTGAAAGAACTAGTTTACTTAAGCTGTTCTACCTGGTTACTTTAAAATAGTTTTGACTTGCCCTAGGTAATGAGGTTAGGGATTATTTAAAAGTCCATTTGATATGAAATCATGCAAATGATAGGAACAGCAACAGCAAATTACTATTTAATAATTGAAATATTGGAGCGTTACAGACCGCCATAAGGGACGTCCTTAGGACGTCTCATTTTGAAAAAGGGGCGTCTCTTCCAGACGCCCCTTACCCTATCATGGACAGAGTCCATGACAAATGGTGGCGGCCGTTCCACACGACTGCTGCCATATTGACGTAGCGGACACTGTCGCGTCCGCACATCACACCCTGGAAGTGATGCTGCGAGTGTGCGACTAGCGCCTTGCGACGTCTTTCCTGGGGCCCAGGAAGGAGAGCAATTTCTGCGCTCCTTCCTCAGAGCGTCCGGGACCCACACGGTTTGGCCGCTGCGGCTCCCAGACGCTTCAAGCGGCGGCGGCGGGAGACCGCCGCAATCCGGCGGTATGTGACCCGCCATTGAAAGTTAAAAAGGAGTAACACAGTTAAAGATCATTTTTGAGCTTGTGGATTTGTGCTACCCATCACAATATAGTCAGATTGTTGCAGAGGAATAACTTTAGTTGGATTGACAGGAATTGTATGTAAGCTAGTCATCTGTGTTTCAAAAAGAACGTTATGTTGTTGCTGCTTAATATTCAAATGCTCCATTGAAAATTCAAACCATGGAAGGAGTTAATGCTTATTGTTTACCTTCTTGTTTCTCTCCCTCTCAGCTACATTGGCCGGAAACGCATGCAAGTAGAACATCCAGAGAAAGCTGTGCCCCACGTCCGCAACCTGGTAGAAGCCGACTACTCCTACTGGACGCTGGCTTATATCATTTCCCTCCAGGGTGCCAAGAAGCTACTGGAGGCTAAGCCCCTTTCCAAGATGTTGCCTGTGGATGAGTTTCTCCCTGTCATGTTTGACAAGCACCCTGTGTAAGGCTGGACTTTGAAACTCCTGGGAGTGGGGAAGTGGAAGAGATGAAAGAGGATTTCTTGGTACCACCATTAAATCTTGTGGTGGGCTTGTACTGTCTGTACTTTTGATATATGAGCATGGTTTCTTAAAATAAGGAGAATAGAAAGATGGTCTCTTGCTCTTTTCCATATAGTAGTAATTGTATGCCATCCTCATTCACAGGAGTTTGCCTGTGGCTGTATCCATACTGTAAAAATAATGTGGCTTGACACCACTTTAACTGGCTGCATGTTACAAAATCCTGGGATACATAGTTTGGTGAGGCACCAGTGATCTTTGGCAGAGAAAGCTAAAGACCATGCAAAACCACAAATTTCAGGCATCCATAGGATCCAGCTACAGCATTTAAAGTGTTGTCAAACTGCATTATTTTTACAGTGTAACTACACCATGAGTTGGACATAAAAGTGATAAAGGGTTGGAGTGAGCAGCAAACATATTTAATTTTTATTTTAGTACCATCTATGTCTCTCACACATCCTCAGGTTAATGTACTTTCTCACATGTGTACCTTCTTGGTGTTCCAAAGCCCTTACTGAACTTTTGAAAACATGCCTGACACTAGCTATCAAATATGAAACCACATATCCAGCAAGAGAGGTGTAGAGTATGCTAACACTCTCCAGCTGTTGTTGCAGGCCAAGTCTCTTGCACTCTACCCAGTATAGAAAGTGCTGGAGGAGGATGGGAGTTGCAACCCATAAGCATCTGGAGAGCTACACATTGCCATCCTTTTAAAGGAGCAAACGCCATGTCTTTAAATATTTTTCTGCGGAATGTGTTCTGTGCTTTTTGAATGTCTTTTCTCTGAAATTTACTCTTTTCTCAAGAGTATGAAGCTTCATCTTTCTGACGTAGCGAAAACAGAACATAGGTAGAGAGTATGATGAAAACAGCTTTGGATTTAAATGTGATTCAACTATTGCTCCCAGGAAGTCCTCCATTTTTGAACAGTTAAGGTAGTTTATATGGTTAGCAATTGGAAAACTTTTCATCTCTACTCTGCATCTTCTCCCCACAGTTCCGAGTACATGGAGCACTTTGAGAACCGGAACCTGCTGGCCTTCTCTGTTGAACCCTTGCTGGTCTACCCAACGCACTACACGGGTGATGATGGCTACATTAGTGACACAGAGACCTCTGTGGTGTGGGATAATGAGAACGTCAAAACTGATTGGGACCGGGCTAAGTCCCAGAAGATGAAGGAACAGCAGGAGCTGAGTAGTGAAGCCAGGAACACTGATGTGCTCCAGTCCCCTCTTGACAGCACAGCCCGCGATGAACTATGACCCTGTTGAGAGCATAGACAGAGCTGGGGTGTGTGGGGTGGGGAAAGGGAGAGGCTGTTGGGGAGAGAGCAACGGATGTGAGCATGGTGTGAAGAAAGAGCTTTTCCCCTCACGAATTGAGGGTGGAGATTTCAGCTGTGGGATTTGCTTCTTCTGTCATACCTTGTGGCAAGGCCTAAGGGTAAACTTCACTCCTGGTGGCATGGGGAGCTCAATATGGAAATGGTTGAGTTTGCTCATCCTGCCATCATCACCTCTTCCTTTAAGAAAACGGTGCAAATGAGGCCTTAGCTTATGTATTTATGTAAGAGAAGTTTTATTCTCTGAATAATCGGTACCTTATAGGAAACCCTCTATCTGCTGTGAGGAGGTGATGGTGTTGGGTTGTCCTTAAGAAGAGGGTCTGAGACCCAGCCCAGACTAACAGCCCCTGGTGTCATAATGCTCTGTGACAGGGGGGGAAAAATCTTGGTGTACAGTTGAGACACTAGTTTGGTTATTTTTATATAAATTTTTTTACAAGTGACAACTTTGTGCTTTCTATCTTGTTGTGTCCATGGTGCCTTGACAGTGCTGATATTGCAACCGTACAACCTTGGTTATGGAAAGGTACAAAATAGCACAAGTCTCTATGAGCTGGTGAACACTTTTCCCAGAATGCTTTTTGCCATGCCCTGTAAAGGATAAAGTGCCCTAGCGCATAGTAATTTGTACTGCCAACAAGCAGAGTTGTACAGTGGGATTTGCAAAACACCAAGAAAGGCAGGGCTGGAACTGTGTATCTTTGTAGAGTCTTTTAAGTTTCCAAAGGCATCAGTCTAGAAATCCACCCAAGCTCACAAGGATTAGGGTTAGGGTTAAGGTTAGGGTTAATGGTTATGGTTAGGATTTATGGTTAGGGTAAGGGTTAGGAGTAGGGTTAGGGTTTAGGGTTACGGTTAGGGTTAGAGTTAAGGTCTTCAGCTAAGATTCCCCATGACATTCTTGCAAACAAGTTTGTAGAATGTGGGCTAGAAAAGGCAACTGTTATATGGATTTGTAATTGGTTGACTGGCCGAACCCAAAGGGTGCTCAACAATGGCTCCTTTTCATCCTGGAGAGAAGTGACCAGTGGGGTCCCACAGGGCTCTGTCCGGGGCCCAGTGCTATTCAACATCTTTATCAATGACTTGGATGACAGAATTGGGGGCATACTTATCAAATTTGCAGATGTCACCAAATTAGGAGGAATAGCTAATACCCTAGAGGACAGGATCAAAATTGAAACCTGAACAGACTAGAAAGCTGGCCCAAAGCTAACAAAATTACAGTCGGCCCTTCTTATACACGTTTTTTTATACACAGATTCAAGCATCCACAGTTTGAAAATGTTAAAAAAAAAGTATAAATTTCAAATATCAAACCTTGATTTTCCATTTTTTATAAGGGTCACCATTTTGCTATTTCATTATATTTAATGGGACTTGAGCATTCACGGATTTTGTTATCCACGGGGGATGTTGGAACTAAACCCAAGCGTATAACAAGGGTCCACTGTAAATTCAACATGGAGAAATGTAAGATACTGCACTTAGAGCAGAAAAATGAAATGCATAGATATAGAATGGGGGACCCCTTCCTGAATGAGAATACATGTGAAAGAGATCTAGGAGTCCAAGTAGACCACAAGTTGAACATGAGTCAACAGTGTGATGTGGCAGCTAAAAAGGCCAATGAGGTATTAGGCTGCATCAACAGAACTATAGTGTCTAGATCAAGGGAAATAATGATGCCACTCTATTCTGCTTTGGTCAGGCCCCACCTGGAATATTGTGTGCAGTTCTGGGCACCACAATTTAAAAAGGATATTGAGAAACTGGAGCGTGTCCAAAGGAGGGCAACTAAAATTGTGAAGGGTCTGGAAACCATGCCCTATGAAGAACGACTTTGGGACCTGGGGATGTTTAGCCTGGAGAAGAGAAGGTTAAGAGGTGTTATGATAGCCCTGTTTAAATATTTGAAGGGATGTCATATTGAGGAGGGAGCAAGCTTGTTTTCTGCTGCCCCAGAGAACAGGACCTAGAGCAATGGATGCAAGCTCCAGAAACAGAGATTCTAGCTCAACATTAGATGGGACTTCCTGACTATTTCCCCGTGTCCCAGTTGGTGCAGTAGGGGAGAGTAAACTTGCTGGATTGTCAATAGGGCATGTCTTAAAATATGTGAAGAGATTTCCATGAGAGGGTATGGATTTATAGGGAGTCCTACATTTGTAAGATGTGTCTTCCATTTTCAGGTTGCTCCAAATGTATAGGGCACATGCTTCATTTTTACACTGGTAGACCCGGAGTTGGAATAGCCCATCACATCAGAAGCAATTTCAATTTGAAACACACCCACCACAAGCCAAACGTTTTCACCTATCAGCGCAAGACCTATTTCTTCTTAGTGAAATTGATTGTCTTCGACAGTGCTGCTGTTTCCGTTTTTGGAGGTCTTTCAACAGAGGTGGAATGGACAATCTTCAGGAGTCATTTAGGTGGATCTATTTCTCCATGGAAAGATGTTGAACTAGGTGGCTGTTGGCATCTCTTCCAATTCTAAGATTCTTTCATTGTCTAACTGGCATTTTAGAATGAGAATGTCAGAAGAGAAGGCAAGGGCCTTCCAATGAAACTTGGTGGTGTCATTTAAAGAGCCTGAGTGGAAACTGTCTTGGTGGATGGGAAGCCAGGATCCCTGAAATCACCTGGAAAGAAGGAGGCTCTGCCACCTCAAAGAAAACATCTTCTGTTCCAGATCTCTTTCCATTGGGAAGTTCTTTGTGATGGTTAGGTGGAATGTCTCTTCATGTGTTTTGAGTCTATTTCCCGGTGTCCCAATTTGTAGGGGAGAGTAAACTTGCTGGATTGTCAATAGGACATCTCTTAAAATATGTGAAACCATTTCCATGAGAGGGTGTAGATTTATACTGAGTCCTACATTTGTAGGATGTGTCCTCAATTTTCAGGTTGATCCAAATTTCTATGGCACATTCTTCATTTTTGCATTGGTAGACCCAGAGTTGGTACATACCATCATATCACAAGCAATTTGAGTTTGAAACACTCACCACAAGCCAAACATTTTAACCTATCAGCACACGACCTATTTGTCAGTGGAATTGATTGTCTTTGACGGTGCTGATGTTTCTGTCTTTGGAGGTCTTAACACAGAGGTGGGATGGACAATCTTCAGGAGTCATTTAGATGAATATATTTCTCTGTGGAAGGAAGTTGAACTGGGTGGCTCTTGGCATCTCTTCCAATTCGAAGATTTTTTTTTCATTATTTAAATGGCATTTTAGAATCATAGTCTTGGAAAGGAAGGCAAAGGCCTTCCAATCTAACCCCGATGTGTCATGTAACAAGACCAAGAAACCCTGATTAGGGCTTCTGTCTGCAGCCATTCCTACAGGTCACCTAATTGTACCCAAGTAGTCACATCCTGTTTATTCCGATTTACAGATTTATATTTACAGCTGCATCAGGGGTGAATGCACACTTGCACCTGTGTATGTGTGAACTGATGGATTTGTATCTACTTTAAATAACCAAAAAAAATAATAATAGCATGGCATAGTGGTTTGAGTATTGCACTGCGACTCGAGACCAGGATTTGATTTCCTACTTGGCCATGAAACCCACCAGGGGACCTTGGGCAAGTCACTTACTCTCAGGGGAAGGCAATGGCAAACCTCCTCTGAACAAATCTTGCCAAGAAAACCCTGTGATGGGGGTGCTTTAGGGTTGCCATTAGTCAGAAACAACAGCAACAACATGTGCAAGTGTGACAAAGTGGTTTTAGAAGTGACTGTCAGTGGCTTCAGCCTAGGGTTAAGCAGTACAGTATAACGTCACTTCCAAACAGCCTTGTTGCTTGGAAGACTCCCTATCTTCACCCCAGCTGGGGTAGGGGGAAGAATAAAAAAAGATGTGTGTGTGAAGGACATTTCCACCATGTTTGGAGATCCCGTGCCTCCAAGATAAAATAAATGCCCCTCACATGCCCATTCTGAGATGTGGGCTGTACTTCCACCATTTTAGGTTTACTTATGCATTGGTATGGATAGGATTGCACTGGAAGGGGCAGTATTCTGTCTCTGCATATGTTGTAGTTGTATGCCTTCAATCAATTTCTGACTTATGATGACCTTGCGCAAACCTATTGTTAATGTGTGGAAGTGTGCTTCTCTCTTTTCTTCAATCTTCAGGAAGGTAAAGGTCTTTCACACACATAGAAGTTATCTCTGTTACAGTTCTCATCATTCCATTCTCCAGAAACACTGATCTCAGCACAGTCTTCATTTCTTTCATAGTCAGTGGGTTGTCCCATTTTCCAGTTTCTAAATTAGAAGAGTGGTGACATTATTCTGTCAGACATATAGCAAGAATATTCATATATTTTTTTCAAACTGTAAAATCCTCAGTCCCCAAGCACATCCACACTGTTCCTGCTATGTGCTCCTTTATTTTCTATTAGTAACTTTAGCACAGCTATTTCCTTGTTTATTACATTTATAGCCCCCCTTTCTTCCTTCATGAAACTCAAAGCAGTTTAAATAGGATTGCCAAGCAGTTTCCTACCCGGGCACTGACCAGATCCCCCCAAAATCTGTAGTGTCTGCAGGTTGTCACATTAGATGGCTTTGAATCATTTTCTGGCACGTCAAGTTAAGTGGGGGCTGGTGTCATCCATGTCATTGGTGGGGTGAATTGACTCTGGGGTTTGGCTGAACTTTACAGGTGCTGCTCAAGGTGCAGAACTCTATACCCAGAATAGATTCATCACCTTGGATACCTCATTGAAATGGAGGGTGCATCAACATTGTAGAAATAATGTGGCTTGCACCACTTTGCTGTAGTTTTGCAAGGTCTTAAGCCTTCTCTGCCAAAGAGTGCTGGTGCCTCATAAAACTACAAAGCCCAGGATTCTGTAGGATGGAGCAATGTCAGTTAAAGTAATATCAAATTGCATTATTTGCACAGAGTATATGCACCCCCAGAGTGGATGTACCACTCTACTGATACTATACTGCCTCGATCCTGATGGAGAGGTGGGATATTAATATTAATAATAATAATAATATCCCACCTCTCCATCAGGATCGAGGCAGTGTACAATATGCATAAAAATACAACAATATAAAATAAACTCATTTACCCTCCCACCAACACAACAGTTAAAATTCCCTTATAATAATAAATACATCCCATTATTAAAGCAATCAGTCAATCACATAACACAGAGAGATGGGTACATAGAATATTCTGTATGGGGACCAAGTCAGCAAAGTGACTGAGTGAGTCATTCTGGGAAGACCCCCCCCCCCCCCCCCCGCTAAAGTTAAATAAAAAGATGCAGAACCAGTCAATGATATTTTAAAAAATCTCTTCCCCCAATTTAATTGACTAAATTAAAACAAAATCTACAACAGGGGTCATGTGGAAGCATGCCTTTGTATAAAGTGTAAAGGCAGACTTACTGCTAAACATGAAAAAAAGATAATTACCATAGAGTATATACATAAATTCAACCTAGACAATGAGGAAATCAAAATAATTAAAGACTTCTTATACCTTGGATCAAACATTGATCAGAATAGAAATTGCAGTCAAGAAATAAGAAGACTAGGAATGGAAAGGGCAGCTATGAAAGAAGGGCAGCTATGGCCAAAATCCTGAAGTGTAAGGTACACAGCTGAACACTAAAGTCAGAATTGTCCAAGCCATTGTATTCCCCATTGCCATGTACAGATGTGAGAGCTGTACAGTGAAGAAAGTGGATAAGAAGAAAATCAGCTCATCTGAGGTGCTGGAAAAGAGTGCTGAGGATACCATGGTTGGCCAAAAAGACAAATGATTGGGTCCTAGAATAATTCAAGCCTGAACTGAGGCTATTGTACTTTGACCACATCATGAGAAGTCATGTTTCACTAGAGCAGATAGTGATGGTGGGAAAGGCAGAAGGCAGTAGAAAGAGAGGAAGACCACATGTCAGATTGATAGACTCAATCAGGGAGTTCATGATCCTGAACCTACAAGACTGAGAAAGATGCTGAAAATAGAGGCTCATGGAGATGTCTCATTTCACAGAATCCCCATGAGTCGAAATCAACTCAAAGGCAGCAAACAACACTCATTCTCCTCTCACCCTCAGAACCTTAACTTGGTAGGAAATCCTGGTGTGGTGGCACTGTATTTGCTTCCATCTGGGTTACCAGATTTCGTTTCAACCAAGGTGTTGTAAAACATTTCAGATCAGAGGGTCAGCCAACCAGGGCCATAGCTACCGTGGGGCAGGCGGGGCACCGCCCTGGGGCCCCCAGCCAAAGGGGGGCCCCACGCCGCCTTCCCTCACCTCGCAAATGCCTCTCTCTCTTTCCCTCCTTAGCCCGGCCTCCCTTTCCCAGCAACAGAGAAGGCAGGACTGGTGTGGTGGCCATGTGGGGGGGCCTGAGGAGGAGGTGCCAGGCCGGCAAAAAGGAGCTGAGGAGGAGGAGAGGGAGGGACGGGAGGAGTGGCGCCAATTTGTGAGGGCTGCATCCATACTGGAGAAATAACCGGTTTGGCAGCGCTTTAACTCTTTTTCTGGCTCAAAGCTATGGAATCCTGGGAGTTGGAGTTTGTTGTGGGGCCTAGATAGCAAGGTTTGACTCTTTTGCTGGCTCAAGGCTATGGAATTCTGGGAGTTAGAGTACATTGTGGGGCCCAGAGCTCAAGGCTTAACTCTTTTCTGGCCTCCTTTTATAGGACACATCCTACATTTCAGACCTCTGCCCAGAAGGAATTTCAAAAAGTCCTCTATTTTTTGTAAGAGGAGCAGATGTCCTCCTTTTCTAGGACGTGTCCTATGTTTCAACCTTCTGGCCTAGATGAATGTCAAAATGTCTTCCATTTTTGGTAGGATGACCACATGTCCTCCTTTATCCAGGATAAGGCCCACATTTCAGCCCTGCCCAGGAGCAATCTCAAAACATCCTTTATCCAGGACACGTCCTACTTTTCTGCCCATGAGGGATTTCAAAACATCCTGGTTTGTTCAGAGTATTTGCCTTTGCCAGTGTTTCCCTGAGGCTGAGAGTGTGTGACTTACTTGTCTAGTGGGTTTTCTTGGCCTTTGGTGACTTGGGTGTGTGCAAGTGTATGAGTGTGTGCCTTCAAGAGGGTTTTCTTGGGAGGTTGGTTCAAAGAGGGTTTGACTTTGCCATCCTCTGAGGCTGAGAGTGTGTGACTTGCCCAAAGGTTTTCTTGGAAGATTTGTTCAGAGGGGATTTGCCTTCACTTTCTTTTAAGGCTGTGACAAGCCCAATGGGCTTTTTATGCCCAAAGAAGGGATCGAATCTTTGTTCTCCTCCACTGCTGCTTCCTGCCACACTTCCTCAGATGCATTTAGTCTCAGAGGTGCTCCAGAATCTCCATGTCTTTGAATTCTATTATTATTAACTGAAAGAAAGAAGTTGGCAGCATGAGCTTTCCTAAAGTCTGCTTCCTCAGATATATTTAATCTCAGAGGTGCAACAAGATTTCGATAATGTAAGCATTTATATTAATGTTTTTAATTAATAATGGTTTTGGCTTTTAGCCGGTTATGTCCTCCATTTTTCTTGAATGTCCTACATTTTTTCTACATTTTGTCCCTATTTGGTGGTAGAGAATTATAACAACCCTACCCCAAAGGAGCCACGATATGTGGCTCCTTTGTCCACTGCAACAGAGGCCCCATAAGCACCCTGGAATGGCACTATGACGTCCCTCGTGTGCCACACCATTTGAACATGGCGCATGAACCACGTCATCGCCACGCAACCCATGTAAATGGCAGTGTGCCAAGATGGTGCCTGTGGCTCATGGTAGGACTCGGGACATTAAAAAATATAGGGGCCCCAAATGTACTTTCTGCCCCAGGGCCCCTAAAGGCCTAGCTATGGGCCTGCAGCCAACCTGATGCTTGCTACCTTCCCTGGATGGCCAAACCAGGAGGATACAAGACTTGAAAGGTTTACTAAGCCTGCTGGTCCACACTTTGCTGCTTACTTGAAGCTGGTCCTGTAATTGGTGCCATCAACCCATCGCCATTCTCCTTCAGCTTTCAAATCATTGAGTCCGATCCAGTAGCGTTCACCCTTGGTTTGGAGCTGGAGGAAATTCTGTGAGCCAAAACAAAAGCAAAGAGAGTGAAAATATGGACTGGCTGGCCCTTGATCATTAATGCTACACAAAGACAGTAGGAATACATAGGTTCCATGTTACTGGAAGTGTGAATGTGCTTTGAAGTTTAGTATAAACTTTAAATCAGCTATCTAGGTGCTAAACATATTTTGGGAATAGGCAGGCACTTTTGATGTCTCTGTTTAAAGTTTTGACTAAAATGTGAGGCAAATTCATCACTGCATAGATATGGAAGCCATCAGACACTATTGAATGTATTCAGGCACCGTGTCCCACGTTCATAGACAGACTTCCTCTTGACCTTATCTTGAAAACTACCATACCTTTAGTCTCCTATTTTAATTCCTTTTACTGATGGAAATGTACATCATGTACATAGTTACAAATGTTTAACTATGAATCGTCTCCTGACCTGATTCCCCATACCTACCAAAACAGCCAGCAGTCATACTGAGGGACAAAGGTCTATTCTGTTGGTGTTTGGGGCACAGAAGAATGATGTTACAAGCTCCCTTCCAGCAGTAATCTCCAGTTAGCAAGATGTTGCAACAGTGGTCTTGCTTCAGATTGTTACATTGCTGCTCGTTGGTGAGTAGGGCCTGGAAACATCATCCTACTGTACCCTGCTTGCCAGCAAAACAGAGCTCCATCACTTGATGTGGCTGCTGGTTGTTAATGTATGTTTGGGAGGGCCTTTGCAGTCAGTACTGCCATGATAGTAAACATGACTTCTGAACCGGTGTAAATCTAGATTATGTACATGTAACTGCTCAGCAGGATGCCATCTGTAGATAGATTATAGCAGTCATTTGATTTACAAACAGTATATGGCTGACATCCTGTTGGCTATTCCAAACAAGAGTAGATCCATTTAAACAATTGTTGAATGGTGAGTCAACACATAGGTAAACTCCACTAATCTAATGGATTGATGCACAACAGGATTTAGACCCCCCTCTCTCTCTCTCTCTCCCTCTCTCTCTCTCTCTCTGTGTGTGTGTGTGTGTGTTTTTGGAGGAGGACTGAATTAGTATGCTGTGAGAAATAAATCATAAAAAATAAATGAAAGTGTATCTGAGCCTGACTGCACAAGTGACCCACAGCTAGGATAAACCTAGTTGTAGCAGAGCTCTTGGCTTTCTTGAGGTGACTGAGTACATTAAACCAATAGAGAGACCAAATGGAGCATTGCATGGGACATTTATAAAAGGGAGAGAGATTATAGGTTTGTAGTTTATGAGTTAAATTTGTTGCTGATCTGCACATTTTCTCCAAGGTTCTAAAAGAGTTGGTACAGGATGTGCAGAACTCCCTGCTTCCTGTTACTGGTGCTTCTTACAAGTAGGGAGCCTGAGGGGTTCCATTCACTTGCATGGTAGGTTCTGGACTGATAATAAGTACTGAATGATTTTTTTAAATTCACCTTATTCTTTCTATTATTATACTTTTCTGTTTCTTTTCTCTTTATATCTGTGATATATAGATATGTGTGTGTGTGTTGTATGTATAACACTCTTTCACTTTTTCTTTATGTAATTGTTAATATTCCATTAAATAAAACAAAAAATGACAAAACAAAACAAGAAGTGATCCTGAGACCCTGCTGTCATCCTCGAGAAAAACAGAGACTTTCCTGCTATCTTGCTGTTATGTAGCTCAACACCAAAAATTGCTTTTTAACACAGCAGGTTTCATGGCCTCCAACAAACAATTCTGGGAAATACAGTTTGGGAAGTCACTCAGGGAGACCGCTCTGATCATTATGGTCTTTAGTTGTCCAGAAGGCAGTAAATTGTTTAGAGATTTCTACAAAGAGGAACAACACTTCATCCAATTAAAATCAGTAGCACAAATATGCCCCATGATGGCTGAAACAAGGGAAATGTGGGTGATTTGTTAAGCCAAGGGTGAGAATTACACTGCCCTCCAGATGTTGTTGGATTATACCTCCCAACATTACTTATCACAGTCTGTGAGAAGGTGCACTTCAACTCTCAATATCTCTAGCTAGGATGGCTGGGAATTTAAGCCCAAGAACATCTAGAAGACTCTAAATGAGTCCCATCCCTTTGCTAAGCCTTTCTTAAAGTTTATACAGTTGCCCCTTCATATCAATGGGCCCTGCGTCCACAGATTCAATCATCCACGGTTTGAAAATACCACAAAACAAATTTTGATTTTGCCAGTTTATATAGGGGGAACCATTTTACTACACCATTGTATATAATGGGACTTTATCAGCCATGGGTTTTGGTATCAATGAGAAATCCTGGGACCAAACCCCAGTGGATACCAAGGGCCCACTGTTTGTTTCTCTTTCCATGCACTTATACTCCAGTATATTTACCTGTTCAGCCACATTGTGGACAACCACCAGGGTTGAATTCTTTTCTTCACAATGGTCCTTAGCTATGTGCCAAACAACTTTCTGGGTTGAGAAGAAGTAACATCTGCCATGGAAATACTCCCACTCCCTGCTTTGGGATCCACATGGGAATACTGGCAAAGAAAGAAACACTGAGAATAAAAGCCCTGCATCTCTTTCATCAAAGGCAATTCCTTGAAGCTCTACTTCAGGTCTACTGTATCTTACTAGCTTACGGGAGGCCCTAGCTGAGGTTTTTGGTTCCACATTTACCAAAAATATCTCTTCCAACCATTATGGAAAAGTTGTGTTTGGCTTCTGGCAGAAAGGTCTGCTGAGCTGTAAAGTGGGGGTGGGAATAATGTGGTCTCTAGATATTGTTGAACTACAACTTTCAGCTGTCCTCACCATTGGCTATGCTAGCTAGGATTGAGGGGCGTTGCAGTTCAACATTTTCTAGAGGGCCATTTGACTGTCACCCCATTGTAAACGATACTGAAACAGTTTTGAATGGACAAGTGCAAAGGCATCATACCCATTCCAGAGAAGATGAATAGTGGGAAAATGATGGACTCTCAAATCACTCTTGGTGGGGCATTTCCTTACAGCAGTTTGTGCTGTTCGTACTGGATTTAGTCTATCCTGTCAAAGCTGCTGGCCAAGATTCTAGATGTGCAGTACTGTATACTTAACTTAGTAGCGACTCCGGCCCAGATCCAGGCTCATCCTCCCGCCCAATGTTAGCTTACCAGGTAACAGCTGCTGAGTGATAGAGGTCTATTTTCTCATTATTTGGAACGCAGTAGACTTACATTTCCACCCTTCCTTTCAGTGACCTTTGGTGTGACAATCAGAAGCAAAATCTCTGTGGCATTTCCTCCTCATACTGGAGATTGCTGGCAGTAAGAGGGTGATAAGGTCAATCTGCTGCACCTCATTCAACAAGGTCAACAGCAGAACAGACTCACATTGCTTGCAGCAGCTGATGCCTCCAATAAATCAGATATTGGGGGACTTTCCCCATTTTGACATATCTGTGACTCTAATGAAAATGTAGGGATTGTACATATGAGTTACAAATGCATAACTCTAGGTTATGCATTCATAACTGTGAT